>NW_021824668.1:5000-36487 GCF_006345805.1 Octopus sinensis | reverse complement strand
GTGTGCGTCTTTATTCTCTTCAAAATATCGTAAACATGGACGTATGTTTTTGTGTATATGTGTATATTCTTTCCGCTCCCCTCACTTCATTTCTTTTTACACACTACACCTACTACTCCTCCCTCGCATTTTTCTTTTTTCTCTTATTTTCTTTTGGTTCCAAAGTGAATCCACCCAGACTGTACTTTTACCCGTGTCTGAGCCTGTGCCGCCACACCTACTATGTACCCTGTTTCACACTCTACGCTACACTACACTCCCGCCAACACGTTCTCTGATTTTTATTTTCTGGTTACGCTACCCTACCGCACTATTATTATTACATTTGATCAGCTACAAACACCTCTAGTATCTTAATGGGTTGGTTGAGATTCTGGCGAAGTGGGAATTAGTGTCTCCCACCCAGCATATTCTCTGTTGCTTTTACACACAACACACACACACACACGATTGTGTTGACCTTTTATTAGATTCATTATAATTTTTAAACCGATCTCTCAGTGTGAGTTAGACTTCTTATTCCGTATATTACTTTAATGTTTGTTTTTTCATTTATGCTATTATCTAACCCTGGGTCTACCCAAGCTAACCTATGATCAAAGACGTTCCAGCCGTCACCATCAAGTCCTAATTTTTTTTTCAGACATAACGTATTTAAATGGAAATTATCAATGTATCCTGCCTTTGGAAATTTGGTTCCTATTTCTAGCAGCAGGTCGAGGACTCTTTCTTTGGCATTTACTTATTCTGTGATTTGAAACTTTAATATAAAGTTGACGTTATAATTGTTTCCCCCTCTTATATAAAGTGTCATCATCATTATACAGGATGATAAAATAGTAATTTGTTGTTGCGTAACCCTTCGCCTCGCAAGTCCGGCCTAGTTAAATGGACCTACGGTTATGAAAATCACAACCAAACCCATCCCATCTTCCGTGTGATTTCATTAACTGATTGCGTCCTTATGACAAAATGATGTGATTTAAGTAAGATTTCTAAAGGTCCAGCGATCATGTAAACACGCGCTCGTGAGTTCGAGGATGGTGGAGTGTCACAAGGAAAGTGAATGTGTGTTGAACTAGATGTTATATACTCTTTACTCTTTTACTTGTTTCAGTCATTTGACTGTGGCCATGCTGGAGCACCGCCTTTTAGTCGAGCAAATCGACCCCGGGACTTATTCTTTGTAAGCCCAGTACTTATTCTATTGGTCTTTTTTGCCGAACCGCTATGTGACAGGGACGTAAACACACCAGCATCGGTTGTCAAGCAATGCTAGGGTGACAAACACAGACACGCAAACACACACATATGTACATATATATATATGTACATATATACGACAGGCTTCTTTTAGTTTCCGTCTACCAAATCTACTCACAAGGTATTGGTCGGCCCGGGGCTATAGCAGAAGACACTTGCCCAAGATGCCACGCAGTGGGACTGAACCCGGAACCATGTGGTTGGTTAGCAAGCTACTTACCACACAGCCACTCCTGCGCCTATAGTAACTTAATCTTGTCCTCTCTGCGAGCCGAGTTCAAACTTTGCCATGGTCAACTGTGCCTTTCATCCTTGTCAGTGTGTGTGTATATACACACACACACACACACATACAATTAGTAGTAATACACTGCACTATTTTCAGGCTGCATACACCTCCCCCAAAATATAAGGTCTTGTTCCTGTATATGACAAAACTATTTATACAGGGAACACTGTATAAATAAAATAGTAATTTGTTGTTGTGTAACTCTTCGCCTCGCAAGTCTGGCCTAGTTAAATGGACCTACGGTTATGAAAATCACAACCAAACCCATCCCATCTTCCGTGTGATTTCATTAAATATTTATTTAGAAATAAACACACACATACATATACACACATGTATACACATGCATTCATACATTCACATTTGTACACACACACACCATCATCATCGTTTAACGTCTGCCTTCCATACTAGCATGGGTGGGATGGTTTCACAAGAGCCCACCAAGCAGAAACCTGCACCAGACTTCTGTGATTGTTTTTGCAGGATTTTTACAGCTGGATGCTCTCCCTGACACCAACCACTCAATATACATATATATACGAAGTTGTAGCTTCATGTTCAGTCCCACTATGCAGCACCTCTTCTGCTATAGTCCCATGCTAACCAAGCCTTGTGAGTGAATTTGGTACATGGAAACTGTGTGGAAGCCCATATATGTGTGTCTGTGTTGACCGACCCCTGATGCCACTTGACAACTCATATTGGTTTGTTTCATTTCCATAACTTAGTCCAACAAATGGAACCAATAGAATAAGTACTAGACTTTAAAGAAAAAGTACTGGGGTTGAATTTGTTCAAATAAAACCCTTCAAGGTGGTGCTCTAGCAAGGCCACAGTCCATAGAGAGCAAAGGGTTTAAGAGAAGAAATATAACAACACATGGATCCAGAAATGCAGATCTTCGAGGATGGTGGAGTGACACAAGGAACGTGAATACATGTTGAACTAGATGTTATGTAGTAACTTAATTTTGTCCTCTCTGTGTTCCGAGTTCAAACTTGGCCAATTGAATGTGTTGTGTAGGATAGGCAGACACATGAATCAAAAGTCTGTTGGGTCTTCTTTTTTCATTCTATACATATGCATAGAATTGGCAAGATACATATACATGGTTCTTAATTAATGCATGGTACTTGTAGAAAAAAAAACAACATAACAGATGTTTAACCCTTTCGATACCAAGCTGCCTGAAAATGACTCTGGCTCTGTAGTACAAATGTCTTGTTTTCATAAGTTTTGAATTAAAATCTTGCACCAAACCTTAGATGAAATTTATGTTCCTAACACCAGCTTAATGATCACGGAGTTATTTTACTGATTTCTTTGTTATATTTAAAATTAAGTGAACGAAACACAGAGCACCTCACAATAAATACGGTAACAAAAGGGTTAAGCATGGATTAGTATATACAGAAGAGTGAAGAGAGAAATCATTTAGCAGTTATCTAAGAATATTTATTTGAGAATGAGTTGACAATTGCTTTAGAATTCGTAATAGTACTGATACACTTCATCATCATCATCATCGTCGTTTAACGTCCGCTTTCCATGCTAGCATGGGTTGGATGGTTTGACTGTGGGCTGGGGAACCAGATGGCTGCACCAAGCTCCAGTCTTGATCTGGCAGAGTTTCTACAGCTGGATGCCCTTCCTAAAGCCAACCACTCTGAGAGTGTAGTGGGTGCTTTTACGTGCCACTGGCACAGGGGCCAGTCAGGCGGTACTGGCAATGACCTCGCTCGAATTTTTGGGCCAGACAGGCGGTACTGGCAATGACCTCGCTCGAATCTTTTACACATGCCAATGGCACAGGTGCCAGTAAGGCGATGCTGGTAACGATCCTGCTTGAATGGTGCCTCCTACATGCCACCGGCATGCAAGCCAGTTGGCCGCTCTGGCAACGATCATGCTCAGATGGTGTTCTTAGCACCCTACTAGCACGGGGAACAAGTGCCAGTAAGGCGAGGCTGGCAATGATCACGCTCATATGGTACTCGTGCCCGTCACGTGATAAAATTTGTAAAAATATAATGAAAATTGAAAAGATTGTAGACACTAAGGAAAGCATAAATTACTTTGGAAATTAGAAGTGTGTGAATGTACTGGTACCCAAATATGAAATAAATGTGGAAATAAGTTCATCATCATTATTGTTTTTGCATTTGCTTTACCCTACCTGCATGGATCAGACAGAATTCATTGAGTTTGATTTTCTACAACAAGATGCCTTTCCTATTGCCAACCCTCTCCTGATTCCAAGAAAGGCAATGTTTCTCCATGGCTTGGCATGTTTCCACTGCTTGTACAGAGGTGATATTTGTTTGCAATTATCATGTGATACCAATGCACACAAACACACTCACATGTTGGCTTCTTTCACTTTCACTCTGCCAAATCTGTGCACGGGGCTTTTGTTGTCCTGAGGCTATATAGTAAAAGGCACGTGTCCAAGGTGCCATGTGGTGGGACTGAACTCGAAACTATATAGTTTGGAACCTTATAGCCATACTTGTGTGTGTATAAATTGACTTAAATATTGAAGGAATAAATATATTGTGATAATTCATTTTTATGCTATGGTAGTCTTAGCATGAATGACAAAATATATATGAGATTATAAGCACATAGTCTGCGAATGTATTTGAAAGCACGTAGGATAAAACTGTATGAGATGAAATATATTTTTGAAACCTATGATACACGATGTTATTTTCTGGCAATGTGTTCTGTGACTTGATGTGGGATGCAAGGTCCAAACTTGATTGTAAGATGTGGGTTTTGGTGCTAAAGCATTTACAGGATAAAGTGTAAAAGTTGTAGGTGTTAAACGGTGTTTTGATGTGTATGGGCATGTAGATGATGTCATCATTGTTGGTTGTCTGGTTTTGGTGACTGATCTGTTTGATTGGGCTGCTGTTATCTTGTTTTGAAGTTTTTTTAGTAGGTACTTGAGCTTGTGCTTGGAAAAGATAAGCTCAGGTTTTAAGTTTGGATTGGGACAGAGTAATAGGATTATCTTTACACTTGTTACAGTTTCTACATAATTTTGTATCTGGTGCTTGGTTTAACTTTTAGTATCCATGTATACTTTTACAAGCTGGTGTCCGCCTTTTCTATTAGTGTTTTTGAAAGAATAAGTGTGTAGGTAAAAACTTAATTTGAAAATGTTCTCTGTTATGCTTATGTCAGAGTTGGTTGTATTGTTGATACATCACTGATACTTTTTGAGGCCTCATGAATCTGCTAGGCAATATGTGGGGTTCATATTGTTTTCTGCACATTGACACTTATCCACTTATATAGTCAGTAAGTTGTTTTACCTGACCAGCCCAACTAGTGGTGTATAAGAAAGCTTTGAGGACCACAATATCAGTCACTTGATAAATGTGGGCAAAACACTCCAAGTACTGATTCATGCAGACTTTGAATAAATTATTCCATTCTACCAAACAATTCATTGCATTTTACACTGGTGCATGTTTATGTATGTGCATGTGTGTATTATGTGGTTGTATATTTGTGTATATGAGTTCTTGTGTATATACATACATGCTATGTTCATCTTCTACCCCAATGTTGCTTTTGGCAAAAAAACCCCCAAAAAACCCCTTATTATTATTATTCACACAGTGGATTGGTAGAGCCTCTGACTGAATGTTTCACTGTAGTTATCCATCCCTCTCAACCATCCTATACTCAAGATTAATTCTCCTTAAGATCAGTTGTGGGTTACATCATTCTGGATTTTATAAAATTAGTAGCAGTTATATAATAAGGTCTCTTTGATCATCCCCTTTCACACAAAATCTGTGGCCTGTAAATTTCTTAGAACTTATTACTATTATCATTATTATTTATAAGGTGATTAGCTGGCAAAATCATTAGCATGCTGAACAAAATGCTTAGCGGTATTTTGCTTGTCACTACATTCTGAGTTCAAATTCCACCCAGGTTGTCTTTGCCTTTCATCCTTTCAGCGTTGATAAATTTAGTACCAGTTGAGTACTGGGGTTGATGTAATTGAGTTAACCCCTCCCCAAAAATTTCAGGCCTTGTGCCTATAGTAGAAAGGATTATTATTATGACATTCAAGCCAAATTAGAACAGCAATCTGACTTTGCTTCCTTGTTGAATCCAATTTTTGTTCACATACGCTGTTACTCTCATTGGTCATGAGAAAGGTATGAATGCCACTAAACTCAAATTGTCTCTCCTGTATGAATCCATGGCCTTGTGTTTTCATCCC
This sequence comes from Octopus sinensis, assembly GCF_006345805.1. Classification (NCBI taxonomy): domain Eukaryota; kingdom Metazoa; phylum Mollusca; class Cephalopoda; order Octopoda; family Octopodidae; genus Octopus; species Octopus sinensis. The sequence continues at coordinate 30,686 of NW_021824668.1, read as the reverse complement.
TCTAGGGTTAAAACTCACGTACCAGTTGAACACTGGGGTTAATGTTATTGACTTGCTCCCTCCTCCCAGAATTGCAGGCCTTGAGCTTATAGTTGAAAAGATTATATTATTAATAGTAATAATGCAGTGTGTTGGCAGAATTCTTTGCATGCCACACAAAATGCTTAGTGGCATTTCTTCCTGCTTTCTGTGCTGAGTTCAAAATCTGCCAAGGTCAACTTTGCCTCATCTTTTTTGGAGGCCAATAAAATAAAAAATATATGCCAAGTACTGGGGTTGATAACATCAACTAACCCCCACCCACTGAAATTGCTGGCATGCTGCCAAAATTTGGCAAAGGCAGAGGTATTGTTTTCAGTCGTGTTTGTTTGTTTGTTCGTGGACAAGATATCCCAAGAACAGCAGGATGGATTTGGATGAAACTCTCAGGGATGTTTGACTTTGTGACTGGCACAAACTGATTAGACTTTGGGATTGATCCGGTACCGGACAAGGATTGTGGATTATTTGTTATATTTACTTTACTTTCCATGAAGTATTATGATCTTACGTTAACTTTCAAGTCTTTCTCTGATTATCTCCCTTGAAAGCATGCACTTCATTCATGTTGCTCTGAATCACTTTGACACCTGATGCATGGTACACTGTACACCTATTTAGGCAATGTTGATTTGGAGTGAGCTAATGTACAGTATATGCATTTGGTCAGTAAAAACAAACCATTTGTGCCGGTCCTTTGGCAAGAGTTGAGTGCTCATACATCGTCTTTGACAGGAAAGTTTGTCATTATTACAAAGGTGGTGAGCTGGCAGAATCATTAGCATTCCAGGCAAACTGCTTAGTGACATTTTGTCCATCTCTATATTCTGAGTTCAAATTCTGTTGAGGTCAACTTTGCCTTTCGTCCTTTCGGAGTCAATAAAATAAGCACCAGTCATGCACTGGGGTTGATATAATAAACTTACCCCTCCTCAGAAATTGCTGGCCTTGTGCTAAAGTTTAAAACCATTGTTATTATCATTACATCCCCTTATAATTTGCTGATTCTTCCTGCTGGTATTAACTCTGCTTTTCATCTTCCTTGGTTTCTGCAAAATAAGTCTTATACTATAGTTAGTCTTCTTAACAAATTGGTTGCCTTGTGCTAAAGTTAGAAATTAGGCTCAAATCCCACTGAAACTGACTTTGCCTTTTATCTTTCCAAGATTGATAAAATAAAGTACCAGGCAGGGAATTCTCTCCTTGAAAATATGTTGCCTGGCACCTGTGTTAAAAACCATCATTTTCATCATTATCTTCATTGTTTTAGCAATGACAAAAATCTCTGTAAATACTTAAAAATCCAGTTTGATTCTAAGTTACAGTTGCAAAACTTTACTTTGCAGCTATGTGGTTTCAAGGTCCCACTGTGTATCTCAGGTTAACCAATATCTTGTGAGCGAATTTGGCTGACTGAAACTCTGCCCGTTGTGTGCATGTGTTCTTTGTATTTGTCTCCACACCTCTTGACAACTGGTGTTTGTTTGTTTACATGGTTGTAACTTAACAGTTTGGCAAAATAGAATAAGTACCAGACTTTGAAAAACCCCCCAAAAAATCTGATGATGCTGGTTTGTTTGATTAAACTCTTCAGTGACGTAAATAAGTCAAAGAGTATCTTGGTTTACCTTCTGTGTTTCTATAGCTTTTGAAGAGAAGCATAAATATCACTACATCCTACTGCACTGCAACAAAATTAAATTTTGTACCTTGCTTAGTAGTTAACTACAGTTATCATCATCGTTAGTAGTAGAAGTGAGTGTATAATCTGAAACTGAACCAAAGCCTGGTTTAACTGTTATAACTTCAGGTCTCTAAGTTATATATTTGTACTGTATTGAATAACTTCATATTTTGTTTCGTTTTTGGATTTGGTTTGCAAGATTCTTATTTTGTTTTGTTCTATAAATATTCATGCATGGAGAGCAAAGCAGTGGCATGAATAAATGGCCCTTATTGTTTAAGTTTTATGGCTGCTTGAATAATGGTGAAATGCAATATATATTTACAAAAATGTGGCACGTAAAAAGCACCATTCGAGTGTGATCACTACTAGCGTCGCCTTATTGGCATTTGTGCTGGTGGCATGTAAAAAAAAAACACCATTTGGGTGTGGCCATTGCCAGTACCACCTGACTGGCCCTCGTGCTGGGGGCATGTAAAAGCACCCACTACACTCTCGGAGTGGATGGTGTTAGGAAGGGCATCCAGCTGTAGAAACTCTGCCAGATCAAGATTGTAGCCTGGTGCAGCCATCTGGTTCGCCAGTCCTCAGTCAAATCATCCAAACCATGCTAGCATGGGAAGCGGATGTTAAACGATGATGATGATATATATATAACAATATACATTTATGAGAAATCTTAAAATTTGAACTGTCTGACAACTGTGGACTTATATGATTATTATAAACTCAACAAACTGAAGATTTACAGGCCTACTACAGCTAACAACAACAACAACGCTATTATGGAGTCTAATAAACACCTAAACCTTTAGCATTCAGAATACTGTTAGATGTAAAGCTTATTTATTCACATTGTTTACAATTGTCTTGAAGCTTTGAGATTTTGATGATGCAGTTATTTTTAGAATGATAGGTGTGGGATTCCAGATCTGACTGGTTTGAAGGCGGCAAGCTGGCAGAAACGTTAGTATGCCAGGCGAAATGCTTAGCGGTATTTCGTCTGCCGTTATGTTCTGAGTTCAAATTCCACTGAGGTCAACCTTCTGGGTTGATAAATGAAGTACCAGTTATGCAATGGAGTCGATGTAATTGACTTAATCCCTTTGTCTGTCCTTGTTTGTCCCCTCTATGTTTATCCCCTTGTGGGCAATAAAGAAATAAAAAAGAAATAAGATCTGACTGGCTTGAACTTAGAACAGGTAGAATATTTGGGCCAGATGTGGCCAATTTAAATACTAAAGGGTAAAAAAATGGAAATATATAGACAGAACCCTGGATTCTGTAATTTAACTCAAAACTGCTTATAAATAGCATATCTGAACTGGTTGTGCCAAAATACCTCGCATTGTATAGCATCAATTAAGGCAGTGAGCTGCCAGAATCGTTGGCACACTGGATGAAGTGTTTAGCAGCATTTCTTTTAGCTTTATGTTCCAAGTTCAAATGCCACTAAGATCAGTTTTACCTTTCATTCTTTTGGGTCAATAAAATAAGTACCAATTGAGCACTGGGGTAAGTGATGTTGACTTACCCTTTCCTCTAAAGTTACTGGTCTTGTGCTAAAATTTGAAACTATGTTGAATCAATGTAATCTTCAAACTGAAAGATATTCTATATCCTACAGCAAGGCGGCGAGCTGGCAGAGACGTTAGCACGCCGGGCGAAGTGTTTCGCGGTATTTCGCCCGTCGCTACGTTCTGAGTTCAAATTCCGCCGAGGTCGACTTTGCCTTTCATCCTTTCGGAGTCGATAAATTAAGTACCAGTTACGCACTGGGGTCGATGTAATCGACTTAATCCGCGTGTCTGTCCTTGTTTGACCCCTCTATGTTTAGCTCCTTGTGGGTAGTAAAGAAACATATATCCTACAGCAATTCAAGATTGTTCATTTGAAAGTTTATAGCATGCTGGTTAAATTTCTAGACCTAATGTCAAATAATACATTACCTATTGTTTGGCTGCGAAAGCAGCATGGTAAATTAAGAATGTGTTCCAATTACAAAGTACATTTAAAAGACAAGGTTCTATTTGTTTCTCATCCAACTTCTCATCATGAAACAATCTTCACTGATATACAAAGGAGTTTCCGCATATAATTTTAATTAAAAAACATTTTTTTTTTTACCTCAGTTGATTTAAAGTGTGTACATTTGCTGATTGTTTTAGATGGAGACAGATTCATCATGATGATGTTAATGTCCTTTTTTCCATACTTGCATGGGTCAGATGGAATGCAATGAGGTAGATTTTATATGATTGGATGCCCTTCCTGTCACCTGTTTCCAAGCAAGGTGATATTTCCCCGTGACTGGGACTTTCATGGAAGATATGGACACTGCCTGTACAATGGTAACATTTGTTTGCACTAGTATGTCAAGACAATGTGAGCCTAACCCTCTCTACAAATATATATATATATATATATATGAGAGACTTCTTTCAGTTTCTTTCGACCATATTCACTCACAAGGCTTTGATCAGCCTGAGGTTATAGCAGAAGACACTTGTCCAATGTGCTATGCAGTGGGATTGAACCCAGGACCATGTGGGTGGAAAGCAAGCTTCTTACCACACAGCCACAGTTATACTTACATACATTTGTATATTACAGACATATATGCAAGGAAGAACTGCATCTACTGTAGATATATTGCATATATCACAATGGTATTAATATCACTAGCAACTTCCCTAATGCTGTCAGTTACAAGTAAATATAAAATAAAATTACACCTAATACCTATAATTACTACCAACTCAATTAAAAGAATGATAGGTGTACAAATCCTCTCATAGGGCTTTGGTTGACCTGGGGCTATTGTAGAAGACACTGTTGAGGTAGGATTGAATCTAAAACCATGTGTTTGGGAAGTAAACCTCTTAATCACTCATCCATGCCTGCATCTAAGATCTGCAATTGTCTTTGTTTAGTCAACATACTTCATTCAGATAATTCTCAAGCATTTTGTGACATTGCATAGAGTTTATATCAAAGAAAATTTATGGCATAATCAGGATGTCATATTCATCATTGCAGCGATTCAGAATAAACAGAAAAATTAAGAAAATTTAATTATTGCAAGAATGAAAGGAACCAATTTTTCAAAAATTTAAAGTAAGTGCATTAATCATGAATCTTTGATAGATTTCCTAGAAATGAATATTGTGTTGTTTTAGAAGTTGACTTTGGAACCATATAGTCAGAGATTTGGTCCTACTGCTTAGATATTGTTGGCCAATGTCCTGTACTATAGCCATGAGTCAACGAATACCTGGTGTGCAAAATTGGTTGATGGACACTGAAGAAGCTTCTCATATGCATGTATATGTGTGTGTGTGTGTGTGTGTGTGCCACACATATATATATATATATATATATATATATTTATATACACAAGCAAAACGCCCCCGTCCAATGGATGGTGCTGAGTTGTCAAATATTTAAACCAAATTTTCTCAAAACAGCTTGTCCGACCGTCCCATAGGCCTCCCCTTTGAGAAACACTGATTTAACCTAAATTTGCGACATCGTGAATTTTTCTCACGCACGCCTAGTATCGATCGCAACAGCTGATGTACTTGCATATACAAATGCCCATTCCCACGGCTTTATCGACCGCATTCTCACCTGGAATTGATTTTTGTAATTTTTTCAAGACTTATACACGCCCTGATACCGTTGGTATCTACATATCAAATTTGAGCATAATCGGATGGCGGATGCCCGAGATCCTAGAAGACACACACATAGACAGAGCGGATTTTATATAATATATATCTATATATATGTTTTTGCTTTTATGTCATAATGAAAATGCTTTTACATTAAATTGAAGGATTCCTCAATATATTTGGTAGGTTGCCATCACAACCTACCATACAACCTAATTCAGCAGAACTCGGCTTACTCTAGAAAATTTTAACTTAACAGAGACTATAAGGCACAAACACACACACATGTTTATAGAGTAGTATATTTTCAAGCACATACTCATAAGGCTATAAATAATGGCTTTGTGTGTTCTTCAAGATATACTGGTCCAAAAAGAGAATTATTTCCTGTTCACTCAAAAGTTTGTATAATTCCCATGATGTCATCAATAGTGCATGTGTGTGTGTGGTGTGTGTGTGTGTGTGTGTATGAATATATATGTGTGTGTGTGCAAGTGAATTAGTATTTCCCCTCATACTCCTCTGTGTTTGCTGATTGTGAACTAAAAGTACCATTGTTTATACAAGCAGCGTTGTTTGCTTGTAGTTTACTCTGAAATACTATGCAAATTTCTTGAAATATTACAGCATCATTGTAAACAGAAAAGAGCATTCAAATGGTGTCATTTGTTTCCAGTTCTCTGCATAAAACCTGTCCATGCCACTTGTTGTTTGGTAGACAGTGAATTATTACATCACTTATGAACAAGTGAGGGTTGGTATCAGGAAGGGCAGCTAACTCCCAAAAACCCAGTTTATACTTAAATTTGCATACATCGTTAAAGTTCTTCTTACTGCAAGAATGAATGTATTTCAATGTTTATTTGAAGAATGTATCAAGAACAGGCTTTTAAAGCAACAAAACCTTTTTTTTACTCAACAGCATGTTTTGGTGTTATTCACTACCAAATGTGAAACAACTTTTTACTGCTGGTGCTTCTGAATTTGCAATAATAAGAACAATATTTTAAAATGGAAAGCTCATAGCAAATGTTAGTCATATATTTTATTATAATCAGAGACACTGGAGCAATATTAAACACAAAGCATTTGTTGTGGTGTAGGGTATTGAAAGTTTGAGATATGTTTTTTATTTGAAATCGCTTCCACACTGGAGATTGATCATCACCTGTTGCTGTTCATTTTTTAAAATGAACCAGGAGAGCTTCTCATTGGATTGCCAATTGAGCGCTCACATTATTGTGATAGGGTTTCAAATAGCATCATGATGATATCATTCACATCGTTAATCATTAGTTATGTTGATGCTTTTTAATGAAGTATCATTTAGATCAGTTTAGTACAAAGTTCTTTACATTACATTTTGTCATAGGTCATGATGAATTAATAATTCACCTTTCCATCTCTTATCAATGTTCTTGTTACAAACCCTCTTTCTTTATGCTAACCGTTATATTATATTCAGTCCTTTCCCAGAACACTGAGATCTCTGAAATCTCCTCCCTCCTTTAATTTTTCCTGTTGACCTGCGACAATTTAAACAGAACATCAATAGCCTCAATGTCTTAGTCTCAGTGGACCAGCAATGGCCATGGGTTCTACTCCTTCCTCTGGACTCGGCTTTTAAAAAAGACTTCACTGTAGAATGATGGTTTGCTAAACACTCTTCTGAAGCGGCTGTAAAGAATGATTTTGGCCTGTTTTTATTAAGAGAATTTTTTCCCGAACCCTATCTTGCAAAATTTATCACAAATCATAAAACACACATACACACACGACTACAACAAACATTGAAGAAATCAAGGGTTTGTATAGTGGTCTACTCTTCAAAGAGATAAGGAAGAGTTTGTCTGATCTTGAGATAGATGCTAAAAATTAGGTATAAAAGGCACTGTTTGTATTACGTTTCTCAAATCATTGCCTAGGGAAGGGAAAGCTTATATTTGTACTGGAGATGTGTATAAGGCATTGTGGATGTGTTGATCATGGTCAACTTGGTCACTACTTGGGTTGAAGACTTTTTGTTCTAATAGGGGCTCAGAAAATGTAAGGAAACCTCTATTTTTCTATCTTCTTTAGAGTTGGCATTCCATTGATAATGATATCAAACATTGGACCAGAAGTCATTGAATTAAAGGATTGATTGAATCAACTTGGAGCGAGTATAAAATCCTAGTCTTAACCCTATAGTAATGCAGTTGAAAGAGCTCTGCGAAGAATAAAGTCTCTCCACTAAAAGGTTATAAGTCCTTCAACTAGAAAGTTTAATGAGTATTTGTCAAAGGCTGTTTTCAACTGCTTTACTGCATCTGGTGCAAGTTATCTCCTCCTGAGAACCAGGCAGATAATGGTAAGTAGCAGTAAAGTCTTTGTTTTACAAAGTTGGGTAAATAGTTTATCACATACTCTCTCTCTCTTTTTACTCTTTTACTTGTTTCAGTCATTTGACTGAGGCCATGCTGGAGCACCGCCTTTAGTCGAGCAAATCAACCCCAGGACTTATTCTTTGTAAGCCTAGTACTTATTCTATTGGTCTTTTTTGCCGAACCGCTAAGTTACAGGGACGTAAACACACAAGCATCGGTTGTCAAGCAATGTTGCGGGGACAAACACACACACACATATATATATACATATATATGATGGACTTCTTTCAGTTTCCGTATACCAAATCCACTCACAAGGCTTTGGTCAGCCTGAGGCTACAGTAGAAGACACTTGCTCAAGGTGCCATGCAGTGGTATTGGACCTGGAACCATGTGGTTGGTAAGCAAGCTACTTACCACACAGTCACTCCTGCGCCTATGAACAGTATATGAAGAATATAGTGAAATTTTCTGTGTTTCATGCTGGCTGAAACACAGCCTGGATTTATAATGAAGGTGTAAAAGCTGTTAGCCTCAAATGAACAAATAGTGCTGATCATGATTGTTATCAATGGGCCAACATTACCAGCTTCTCTATCTGTAGAACTACCTGTTTCTTTATTACCCACAAGGGGCCAAACATAGAGGGGACAAACAAGGACAGACGAAGCGATTAAGTCGATTACATCGACCCCAGTGCGTAACTGGTACTTAATTTATCGACCCCGAAAGGATGAAAGGCAAAGTCGACCTCGGCGGAATTTGAACTCAGAACGCAGCGGCAGACGAAATACCGCTAGGCATTTCGCCCTGCGTGCTAACGATTCTGCCAGTTTGCCGCCCTATATCTGTAGAACTACCGCTTGATCATGTGGTCCTGTGTAGTAATGTTTCTAACCTGTCAACATCATTAATCTCTCTAACTACAGTTGCTGATAATATTCAATCTCGAACACCTCTCATACTACCAATGCTTCTAAATTGAGCTTATTCTCACAGTAACATAATGAGTTGTACAACTCCAACATGTACTCTCAATAGATTGTCCAAAATAATTTAGAAACTGCACAAGTATGACAAACATGATTTTTTTCTTTCTTTTTTCTTCTCCTTCTCTGTTTTTTTCTGTCTTGCAAATTACATGACAACCTCACTAGTGCTGGTGGCTGGAAAAAGCACCCAATACACTCTGTACAGTGGTTGGCATTAGGAAGGGCATCCAGCTGTAGAAACCATACCAAAGCTGACATTAGAGCTTGACACACCCCTGCAGCTTGTCAATTCCCTGTCAAACTGACCTACCCATCCTATCTTGGAAAGTGAACATTAAATGACGATGATGATAGCTGGAGTAATTTTACTGTGTTACTCTCTTTTACTTGTTTCAGTCATTTGACTGCGGCCATGCTGGAGCACCACCTTTAGTCGAGCAAATCGACCCTGGGACTTATTCTTTGTAAGCCCAGTACTTATTCTATTGGTCTCTTTTGCCAAACCGCTAAGTGACGGGGATGTAAACACACCAGCATCGGTTGTCAAGCAATGCTAGGGGGACAAACACAGACACACAAACACACACACACATATATATATATATACATATATACGACAGGCTTCTTTCAGTTTCCGTCTGCCAAATCCACTCACAAGGCATTGGTCGGCCCGGGGCTATAGCAGAAGACACTTGCCCAAGATGCCATGCAGTGGGACTGAACCCGGAACCATGTGGTTGGTTAGCAAGCTACTTACCACACAGCCACTCCTGCGCCTTCAGAGTAATTACATATTTTGTTCTTTGTGCTATTGCATGGATGTGCCACGAACAAGAGGCATGCATAAAATGACTTGCACTTTTTGTCTTGATTTAGTTTTATGGTTTATTGTTTGGATAATGGAAAATTTGAACTCATTTCATGTTGTGGATTTATATGATTATTGTAAACATGTTGCAAACAGCTCTGGAAAAGGTATCAATCCACATTGACTTTCCTATCCTTTCAATGTTTCTCTTTGTTCTTCCTCAAAACAAAAAAAAAATATGGGTAAACTTTAAAACTATGTAATCATTTATCAAGACCAGCAACCTCATCATTACCATCACCAACCACCCCTCACCACTTCCACTGCTACTGCCACCACTATTGTTACAAACAACATTATCACCTTGACCAACACCTGTAGTCACTAACAAACCATCTAAATAATCACCACCTCTACCACCATCATTGTTAGTTCCCCAACATCAACTTTATCACTGATACCATTATCCTACATCTACCACTACCACCACAACCACCACCACCACCACCACTGAATAGTTAGTTCCTGATGCTCTTCCTATTCTCCCATATTTTAGTACAGAATGCCAAGTGTGGTGTAACTGTTGTCACCCCTGAACAAGCAAACTTTAAAACCAATAGTGTTCCAACCGTTGATCATTCTGTCTTTTTTTCTCTAGATATTATCCGATGAGTCCTTTCTATTCTTGTCACAGATGGACGTGATTTGAAGGCGATTTTACTGCTATTTTTAGCAGGTTGAATGAAAAGCAATGTGTGGATTGATATTGAAAATTTGCTCATGTCCAGCAGGTCTGAGTTCTACCTGCAATAATATTCCAACTATGTCATTGAAGGGATTGTGAATCCTGCTCTAGAGGATTTCTTGGTTGACATTATGGGATGAGATTTAATTGTCACTGATCTTCACTATGTTCACAAAACTCTCCAATAGTTTATAATAACTATGTGAATGTCCAATCAGTCATTAAACTCTACGATGTGTACATGTTGGCTTGAAAATCAACACAACCAAGACGGAGATTATATATGTTAGCATCTTACCCAGTGAAAAGGTCTCTGACACCCACATTGGCAAGATTCTGGAAAGGGTTATCACTTCAAATATTTTGGCTCTTCTACCTTCACTGACACAGAGCTGGGCAAAGATGAGATAGATGTCTCCATCAATCAGGTATGTACTGCATCCTACCATCCTCAAAGTCATCTCCTGTTTAGGTTGAAGATTGACATAACTACAAAGATTCACATCTGCTGTTTAGTACCATCGTGCTGTGTGGCTGAAAGCCCAATCAATGAGAGTGGCCAATTTACAAAAACTGGAATTATTTGACCATTTTTACTTTCATTGAATTCTCAATGCTCACACTTTTGATTTTTGTGTAAAACTCTTAAATTTGCCGTCGTTGTTGGATTGATTTCCCTCAACAACCCTTGCACAAAATGCATCTTCTTTGCTTTGGTAATGCATTCCGTTGTCCCCAGTACAAATTCATCCATGAGGTGGTCAGCTGAAGACTTGGACTAGAACAATCACGATGGATCTTAAATCAATAAGTGGTCCTCATGTTGCTGGTGTCTGCTATTGAAATCATGATTGGTTGATGATCGCTTTCTCAGATGCCTGTAATTACCAGGCATCTTTGACTTCTGTTTATGGTGCTGTGGATTTACTGGTTGGTACTGGATCAGTTGATCCTGGTTACATGTGCAGATTGAGTGACAGTGTAGGGGATCCCTTGTTAGCCAAAAGTTAGCCCCAACTGAGCAGACCTATGATCAAAAACATTCTGGTTGTGTCCATCTCTTCTGTTGAAACATTATTTCTCTAAAATCTCATCTTAGGTCTCCTTTCTTTTTTAAGATGGTAGGGTATGATTTGAAGGAGATAACACCATCTTTCTTTTGTTAGTTGGCACATGTGAAGGAGTGGTGCACTGGAAAGAGGGCAAAGAATGATAACATTTTCGTCATCATGAGGCTTGGCAACAGCTAATTTGCAACATATGTATATTTGTGTGTGTGTGTGTAATTGTATATATTTATTTCATATTTTACTTGCTGAGTTTGGAGGAAGAGTAGTACCAATGGCCTTTGCAGGCCCTCCAAGACTGGCAAGATCAATGCTGTAATTGCTCCATTTAAACTGTTGCAAATTGAAGTCTATGGGAAAGACATGAGCAGGGAGAAGATTCTAGTGGGTTGTGAAGGAATGGAATAATGATTAGTTTGAAGCCTGGGGTTTTGGACACAATAAGAGTGTGTTACTTGAATGAAGGAGGTTCAAAAGCATGCAACTCTGAGGAACAGAGGCTGTTATAGAAGCAGTAAAAAAGACATTTAAAAGAGACTGGCTGTCAATGGGCCATAAGCTGGAATATGTCTGGGTGATTATTTTTTTAAAGCTAATCAATCTGTGTGTGTGTGAGGTATTGTCCCAAATGTGGGAGCCAAACTTCATTGTGGGGTTCTACCTGAGTTTTGGAGAACTTCAGCAATTATTTGAGGATGAAGTATTTTGTGGCCCTGATGAGAACGGCCAGTCTTTGGTTCTGACAACATTAGGGATGTGCCTGTGGCCCTAGCTATGCTTTGGATTCCTTGCAGTCTTGGTTATGTTATGAATGTCTTTGTGGTCCTGGCTGTGAAAACTCTAGCTGAGTGATACTCATGTTTGGTGTGTATGTGTGTAGTGCAATGGTATTTTGTTGATGTGAATTCAGATAGATTTTTTTAAAAGTTATTGACATGATTCCATCAGTGGATGCCTTTGAGGACTCTATTTCTGAAAGCAGATTTGGTGTGCTTTGTCTAAATTGTATGTGGTTGATGCTTAGTTGGAGGATGTCAAGTAGGAGTGAAAGGTCTTATCACTTGTGTAAAAGTGGGCATTGTGGGCTAACAGCATGTAGATCATTGATGTGCAGGAGGAAGAGAGTGAGGTTAGAACAGAACCCTGGGAAATACCAGAACTGATTGAGAGTGATACAAAAAGATGTCTCTGATCAAATGCTGTGATGCCATGAGCTCTGATAGGAAATTACTGATCCAAAAAATCTAAGATGGATAGAGCTCTTATGTGGGAAGTTTTCATGGGAGATTTGCATGACATACACAGTCAAAGCTCTGATGATGTGTATGGCAATGACATTTATTTAATCAAACCTATCTTAAGTGTGAGCTCACTGGTAAGTGACATAAGAAAGTAGGTCTCCTGTGAATCTGGCTCTGCCAAAGCTGAACTGGTGGTCATTGTGAGAGACTAATTCAAGGTATTAGAGTTTATCCTTTTTAATATCTGTTTCTACTACCTTTTTGATGTTAGGAATAAGTGCAATAGAATGATTGTTGTCTGGACCAGAGCACTTGCCTCTGTTTTTTTTTTTTTTTGAATAGGGTACATTGAAGCATGTTTCCAAATATCAAGATATATCCGTTGCCAGTACCACCAGACTGGCCCTCATGGTGGTGGCACGTAAAAGCACCCACTACACTCTCGGAGTGGTTGGCATTAGGAAGGGCATCTAGCTGTAGAAACTCTGCCAGATCAGATTGGAGCCTGGTGCAACCATCTGGTTTGCCAGTCCTCAGTCAAATCGTCCAACCCATGCTAGCATGGAAAGCGGACGTTAAATGATGATGATCATCACCATATGGGGTGAGAGATTAAAGAGTTTGTTATTTGTATAGACAAGTTTTGGGATGTGTCTGTTTCATTAATATATACAACAAACAACAGGAGACCAAAAATAGATCCCTGTGGGACACTAGATTTCATCACATAGGGTGCAAAGTTTTGTCCTGGTACCATGACTGTTTCTTTTCAAGCAAGAATGATGGATTTCAATCAGTTGTAAAGTTTAACCTTTCTACCTACTGCAGTGTAGTTCACCATGTTGTTTGTGTGATACAGAATTAAAAGCTTTAGTGAAATGAAGGTAGATAATATCCATCCTTCAGCTACCAGCTTAGATCAACTGTAATTAAGCAGATTTTATGCTAAAGCACTCTGTGTATCCAATCTTTTTAAGACTGTCTCATGAATCCTTCCTTTTTTTAAAAAGGGTGTGATTAGAGAGATATTTGACTGCTATTTCTAGCAAGTCATGTAACTATCTAGAAGTTCCATTGTGGAGATGTAGTGTGTGCATTGGTCTGTCCATGGTTGAATAGTTAACAAGTTCGCTTCTAAATTGTAAGGTTCGGAGTTCATTCCACTGCATAGCACTGCAATCAAGTATTTTGTATATCTTTAGGGTAATTCAAAAGATGTGAGTGAAAATAATAATAATAATAATAATTGTGTACAGTGCTCAGGTGCACTACAACTCATCTAAAGTGTATATATAATCAGGTGTAGTTTCGGCGGATTTCGGAAAGCATGAGGACCTTAAAGGATGCAGTGTCATGGCAGTCAACAACTGACGCAGGCAGTTTATTCCATGCTTCAGCAACTCTGAGCGTGAAAAAATGTTTCCAAAAGTCATGGGAGCTGTGTTGTTTTCTGACTTTGTAGGCATGTCCACGTGTGTTAGACACATGGAGATCAAAAAGGTGTTCAGTGTTGTTGTTGGTGAGGTGGTTGATAACTTTGTTGGTGTTTACCAAGTCCGTCGCCAGACGCCGGAGCTTCAGTGAATCCATGCCCAGGGAAACAAGGCGCTCAGAATATGGTAGGTGTCTGATGGAGGGTATGCGTTTGGTTGCACGTCTCTGGACAGATTCCAGGAGGTCAATGTTCTGAGCAAGATAGGGGTTCCAAACTGATGATGCGAATTCCAAGTGTGGTCGTACCATAGCTGTATACAGTTTTAAATAGATGGCTGGAGAGCGGCTAACAAAAGTCTTGCTGAGTGATGCCAAGGCACCCTCGGCCTTCTTGACAATTTTAGAGATATGCTTTGTCCAACGCAAATCACTGCTGACAGTGATGCCTAGGTCACGCTCGCAAGAGGATTTCTTGATATCAGTGTTGTGGACGCAGGGTTTTTTCTCCCAAAATGCATGGTGGTACACTTGTCCACAGCCAGTTTCAGTTGCCAGTCTGTGATCCATTGCTGCATTGTGTCTAGGTCTGATTGCAGGAAAGAGTTGTAGACATCAGGATCAGTCCTCTTGATTTCAAGGTACAGCTTGATGTTGTCTGCATATTTCAATACTGTGGCATTCTTTAAATTGGCATCTATGTCATTAATGTATGCCACAAACAAGAGGGGACCAAGGACAGATCCCTGTGGTACACCCGATGACATCTCATATGGTGTAGAGTGCTGTCCTAGAACTGTGACTACCTCCTTTCGGCTGAGGATGAAGGATTTCAACCAGTTAAAAAGGTCATCCCCCACACCCATTGCAGAGAGTTTCACCATAAGCCTTTTGTGTGGCACAGAGTTGAAAGCCTTAGCAAAGTCAAGGTAGACAACATCCACCCATGAGCCACTGTCAGTGATCTGAGTAATGTCCTCAAGGAACTCGACAAGCTGGTCACTGCAGCTGGAGTTAGGGACAAATCCATATTGTGAGGGTCGGATGAGACTGTGAGAGCTCCAGAAGTTCCAGAGTGTTTCTCTGACACACGATTCCATCAGTTTTGCAATACAGCTAGTGAGACTGACTGGGCGATAGTTGACAGGTGATGTGCAGTCGCCCTTTTTGAACAGAGGAATGACACTGGCAGTTTTCCACTGCTCCGGAGTAGCACCATTGTTGAGACAGTACTGGAAGAAAATAGAAAGCTGGTGTAAAAGGAAGTGCCTGCCACGTTTGAGAAGCAGGTATGTAACTCCATCGAGACCAGGGGAGGCATAGTTGCGCTTATTTTGAAGGTGACGTTGCAGCATTGCAGGTGTAAATTCCATAGTTGTTATGGAGTTTGCTGTTAGTGATGGTGAAGATGGTACATTTTGACTTTCAACAGTGAATATGTTTGCATAGCACTCGGCAATGAGTTCTGCGCATTCCTTGGGGTCGTCAGTGATCTGGTTTGTGTGAGGGCTGCGAAGAGGGCCCACTGGAGAGTGAGGTCTCTGCTTTGAATGCACATATTTCCAGAAAACCTTGCTGTCAGGATTGGTTGCTATGCACTGTTCAAATTCAAGCACTGTTTTTTTTGTCACTTGCTTGAGATGGTTGGAGGATTTATTCCGCTTCTTCCTGTTGGTGTCTGATTTATGCAACTTGTATTCCCGTTCAGCAGTCCGACGTTCCTTCCTGGCAAGTCGGACCGCTGAAGTTTCCCAAATTGCCCTTTTGGGGCGGTTCTTCTTTTTTTGTTTACGTGGCACTGATGCTGCACATGCAGCCCATATTGAGTCCAGGATACTCTGGAGTATAGTATTCACATCTCCAGAGTTGTAGAATTCACGCCAGTTTGGGTGCTGTAGTTCAGTGTGGTACAGGTTCCAATCTGCTCTTCTTCCAATCGAAGGAAGCAGATTGGAGATGGTTCAGGTTTTTGTTGCCCGCAAGAGCCAGATTGGCGATGATCATAGCATGATCAGAGTCACCTAGAGGTTCCTCCGTAGTGCAATTGATAACCGCTTCAGGAGTTGTGGTGAAGAGCAGGTCCAAGGTGTTGTCGCCTCTTGTTGGAGAGGTGACTACTTGTGACCAGTTTGAGTCCAGCACAAGCTCAACAAAATCGTTTGCACTCTGTAGCCAATGGAAGGTTTCCCAATCGATCTCAGGATGATTGAAATCGCCTGCAATAAACACATAAGTGGCTGTTTTCCTGGCAGCAGCTCGGAGGATATCGCAAAGCTGTGTGTCCTGATGGTAATTTGGGGGACGATAAACAACGCCAAGCAGGAGTGTTGACATGGTCATACGTACGTCACAGAAAAAAACTTCTTCTTGTGATTCGTTCAAATCGGCACAAGGAATTACCAAAAAATTTGAACGAACGTAGACCATCACACCACCACCACGGCGGTTAGTGCGGTCCTTACGGAAGAGGTTGTACCCCGTAATGTTGAAAACCCCATCACAGAGTAAGGAATGCGCCCATGTTTCCGTGACAGTGATGAAGTCAGGGTCAATGCTTCTGACGTAGGCATTGAACAAATGTATTTTGTTGCATAAACTGCGAGCATTTAAGGACAACAATTTGTACCCTGCTCGCAGTTTATGATGGTGTGTAGAGGATGGCAGGTTGTTCTGGCTTAGTTTCCCTGAGTTGCTGTAGTCTTTTTAGTTATTGTGGGTAGAGAGCACTCAGACCAGCTGGTATCTCTCTTCCACGTTTCAGCAGTCTTGACAAATCTCCAGATTTGTCCATAAGTTGATGAAAACTGCGTGGAGATGTTGTATGAACCTTACCTGTAAATTCAATGGGCCAGCCTTGTCACACAGCATCATATTGATTCTGTGACAATTAATTCATCGAGGATATTTATGTCTGTGGAATGCTTAACTGCATTCACAATCAGTATTCATGAAAATTGACAAAGAATCCATACAAGTCTGTTTGACTGTAAGGTGAAGTGGCAGAAACGTTAACACGCCAGGCGAAATGCGTAGCTGTTTTTCGTCTGCCGTTACGTTCTGAGTTCAAATTCTGCCGAGGTCGACTTTGCCTTTCATCCTTTCGGGGTCGATACGCACTGGGGTCGATATAATTGACTTAATCTGTTTGTCTGTCCTTGTTTGTCCTTTCTGTGTTTAGCCCCTTGTGGGTAGTAAAGAAATAGCTATATATACGAGGGGGTACTTAAAAGAAACCAGAAATTTACAGTATCAGTTTATTCACTTTGTTTCATATGTTTACACATCTATCTCCTTCAAAATATTCTCCATCTGAAGCAATGCATTGGTCTAGATGCATTTTCCATTGTTTGAAGCAGCCCTGGAACTCTTACGAAGTGATACCTTTTAATACCTCTCTCATGTTTTTCTTCACCTCTTCCACATCTGTAAATTCCTTAGCACAAGCATTCATCACCAGTGATCACTTTCCAAAAAATGGTCTGGATCAACTTCCAACTGTTCTTTCAGTGTACAACACTCATTCAGTTGTGACTGCTTTTGATCTTCGTGTAGTAAGCGAGACACAAATTTTGCTGCAACTCTTTTCATTTGTAATTCCTTACCCAAAATTCGTTGGCAGGAGCTCCAGGACATACCAGTCATATTAACCAGTTCATCGATTGTTCGGCAACATTCCTCTAAAGTCAGTTCATGAATTTTTGCAATGTTTCCATTCGTTCGGGAGGTTGACAATTGCTCGAACAAGGTTGGTCTTCAAGTGACAAGTGACCATTCCTAAAGCGTTAAAACCACTCGCAAACTTTTTCCCCAGCAGGAAACAGAATTTCACAGAATCATGTGGTTCCTTCGTTTCAGCCATTGCAAAAATTGACGAACAGGGGAGAAGCACTGCAAAACAAAGATGCACCACATGGCAGAATAACTTGACCTGATGCTGCTGGTCAGCAGACTGACGCCTGAGGGTCACATCAATGGGCTTGTCCCACAGAGAATGTTTCTGGTTACTTTTGTGTACCTTCTTGTATATATATATATATATATATATATATATATATATTCATCATCATCATCGTTTAGCGTCCGCTTTCTATGCTGGCATGGGTTGGACGGTGCAACTGGGGTCTGGGAAGCCAGAAGGCTGCACCAGGCCCAGTCTGATCTGGCAATGTTTCTATGGCTGGATGCCCTTCCTAACGCCAACCACTCCATGAGTGTAGTGGGTGCTTTTTACGTGCCAGACGAGGCTGGCAAACAGCCACGGTCGGATGGTGCTTTTTACGTGCCACCGGCACGGAGGCCAGGCGAGGTTGGCAAATGGCCACGATTGGATGGTGCTTTTTACGTGCCACCGGCATGGAGGCCAGGCAAGGCTGGCAACGGCCACGATCGGATGGTGCTTTTTACGTGATATATATATATATATATATATATATATCCTCTCTCTCTTTCGGAGAGGCACTGAGCAGCTATATGCACACATACACACACACGGCAGTAACTTCCACCTACCGAATTCAATCACAAAGCTCCGGTCGGCTCGGGGCTATAGCGGAAGACACCTACCCAAAGTGCCATGCAGTGAATGTGTGAGAGCTCATTAACCAATTATGTCAATTAGGGTATTTATTTAATTAGAAAATGTTATGTAGGCCAAATATTCCCAACTTTCCATGAACATAGTTCACAACATACAGAACATGAAAGTAATGCTACAAGAAAGCCACCAGCAAGCTTAGTAATGACTTAACACTTTAACATTTAAATTGGCCATGTCTGGCTCAAATATTGTTTTATTTTCAAACTAGTCAGATCCAGTCTCTCACACCTACACTACATCATCATCATAATCATCATCATCATTTAACATTCATTGTCCATGCTGGCATGGGTTGGCTGGTTTGGTCAGAGCTGACAAGCTGGAGAGCTCACCGGGCTCCAGTCTGATTTGGCAGCTAGGTACCCTTCCAGATGCCAACCACTTTACAGAATGTACTGGGTGCTTTTATATGGCACTGCATGAACTGTTTATGTGGCAGCCGCATGAGTGCTTTTCATGTGGCACCAACACAAGACTCTTGCCGGCCAATCCTTTTTAGTGGGAAGTGGCCTTAATACTTTTACTGTGGAGTATGGGTCTTCTTAAGTATTGCAAGGTACCAGGCATTTTGGTCCTTTGTCTGCTACAAAGGACCAATAAATAAGGACTGTAAATAAGTACATCATTGAAGTTTTGAAGCTATGAGATAATGCAAAATTAATTCAAAACAATCAGGTGTGGCTGTGTGTTAAGAAGATTGCATCCCAACCACACGGTTCCAGGTTATGTCCCACTGTGTGGTACCTTGGGCAAGTGTCTTCTACTATAGCCTTGGGCCGACCAAAGCCTTGTGAGTAAATTTGGTAGACAGAAACTGAAAGAAGCCTGACGTGTGTGTGTGTCCTCACCATCACTTGATAACCGATGCTGGTGTGTTTGTATCCCTGTAATTTAGCAGTACAGCAAAAGAGACTGATAGAATACATACTCTGCTTACAAAGAATAAGTCCTGGGCTCAATTTCTTCAACTAAAACAAATTAAGGTGGTGCTCCCGCATGGCTGCAGTCAAATGACTGAAACAAGTAAAAGAGTAACAGATTAAATAAGCATTACATTTGATAGAGTAATCTGAATGCTAAAGGATATCATGATCGCTGACACAACCTTATCCTCTAGTAAAGGAGAGCATCCAGCTTGAAATACCACTACACTAACCAAATAGGTAAACTGGCTGGATGGATCCTAAGAACATTCAGAACCAGAGATAAGGAAACCATGATAGTCCTCTGGCGGACATTCGTCCTCAGCTGCCTGGATTACTGCTCACAGCTATGGTCACCCAACAGTATGAAATTAACAGCGGACCTTGAAGTAATCCAGAGAAGATTCACAAAGAAGATTGTCTCTTTGCAACAGCTCAGCTACTGGGAAACAGCTAAGATTCTACTACATTATTGTAATGTGCTATCTCTTTTTGTTTTTACTACTAAATAGCAATTTCTGCTCCTTCTACTTTAGAGGTTGTCTAATTAATTTTGGATTCATACATCTTTCATTTTTATTTTTTGTAATGCTTGCTGCTTTCTTGTCTCCAAGTGCAGCCCAAACATTCCTCCACATGACTGCTACCCTCTGGAATTCCCTTCCATCTTGCATTATTGTTGTTTAACCAGTGTGGTTATAGTTCCCTGAACTGTGCCTATAGCAAAGACAACTGTTAGCAGTCCACCTGGCTGTATGTAGATACCACAATGTGGTACAGTTCAATGGACTATATCTATAACAACTATTTACTGGTAACGGTCTACCTAGCTGCAAATAGGTTTCAAACTTTGACACAAGGCCTGCAATTTTATGGGAGTGGGTAAGTCAATTACATCGACCCCAGTGCTCAACTGGTACTTATTTTATCAACCCCGAAAGGATGAAAAGTAAACCTCAGCAGAATTTGAACTCAGAACATAAAGACAGACAAAATGCCGCTAGCCATTTTGTCCTGAGTGCTTATGATTCTACTCGTGTGGTTTAAGTTACTGAACTGTATCTCTTGCAAAGACTTAGTATCAACAGTTGATTTAGTTGGTGTGTACAATGTGTATAACTTTTGTGTGGTATAATTCATGCTACTGAGTTTATGACTAAATGCACTTGGAAGTCAACAACACAAGTTTATCTAGGTGTAATTTATTAACTCAATGTGGCGTAATTCAAAGAGTAAGATTAATATAAAGATGATTTGACTGCTATTTCTAGCAGTATCAAGTTATGACCACATAGTTTACCTTACTTAGTTCTGAATTATCTATTACACACACACACACACACACACATGCACGCACACACATGCACACACACACATACACACACACACACATGCATACATATAGCTGGTATTGTTTAGCTCCTGAGTGTCTTCTATTCAGACAGTGCATCTAGCACTAGGTGACCTTTTTATTTTTATAACAATACATTACGATTTGAGGGAGATTTTGGCTTTTATTTCCAGGGTTCGAGCAATTACCACAAACTTGTGTGTCTAGTATATAGTAACTTATACAAAGTACATATATCAGATTGTTGATATTTACCAGCAAGTTACTCTGATCCAGCAGACCTATCTTATTTTCAGCTCAGGTGTGGTTATGTGGTATGAAGCTTGCTTCCCAACCACAAGGTTCCAGGTTCAGTCCCCCTGTGTGGCACCTTGGACTCACCAAAGCCTTCTGAGTAGATTTGGTAGACAGAAACTGAATGAAACCTGTGTGTGTGTGTGTGTGTGTGTGTGTGTGTGTGTGTGTGCGTGCGTGCATGTGTGTGTGTCTTTGTGTCTGCGTTTGTGCCCCTATCTCTGCTTGACAACCAGTGTTGATCTGTTTGTGTCCCCATAACTTAGCAGTTCGGCAAAAGTGATTAATAGAGTAAGTAGTAGGCTTTAAAAAATTAAGAGTCCTGGGATTGATTTGTTTGGCTAAAACCTTTCAGGGTGGTGCTCCAGCATGGCCACAGTCAAATGGCTGAAACAAGCAAAAGAATAGTGTCAAGGACTGCATTATCCACTCTAAACTTCTAAAGGAATTTGGTTGCTATTTCTAGCAAGCCAGTGACTGACTTGAGCAGTGAGATTGTTGCATGTGAACATTCCTATTTATAAGCAGAGTCCGTTTACTCACTCACGAGGTTTCCTCTCTCAGATAATGTACGTAGACTATGGAGTATATTGAGCAATACATGTCTACTGCACGAGACTGAGTGGGTTGAACAACCTCACGAGAGTCGGCTGCCTCATTCCTTTTGTCTGCTTATTTACAATATCAGAGATTTGTTGTTGTTTCTATTGTAACTATGTCATTGTTTTGCTGCTAGTTGACAGTGCCACATTTTAAACACACACACACACACACTTGCAAATAATGATTATCAGTGCATGCACACACGCATGCACACACACGCACACACACACACACACACACAGTGAATATATAAGATTGTAGATATGTACGTATTTGGAAGCCTCTGTGTGTATATGTATATATGTTTGTGTACATATATATATATATATAGGTGCAGGAGTGGCTGTGTGGTAAGTAGCTCGCTTACCAACTGCATATTTCCGTGTTCAATCCTACTGCATGGCACCTCAGGCAAGTGCCTTCTACTATAGCCTCGAGCTGACCAAAGCCTTGTGAGTAGATTTGGTAGACAGAAACTGAAAGAAGACTGTCGTATATATGTATATATATATATATATGTATGTGTGTGTATATTTTTTGCTTGACAACCGATGCTGGTGTGTTTATGTCCCCATAACTTAGCAGTTTGGCAAAAGAGACCAATAGAATAAGTACTAGTCTTACAAAGAATAAGTCCTGGAGTTGATTTGCTCGACTAAAGGCGGTGCTCCAGCATGGCCACAGTCAAATGACTGAAACAAGTAAAAGAGTAAGAGTATATATATATTATATATATATATATATATATATATATACTACAAAGATGATAGCAGAGCTTGAAGCAGTCCAACAACATTACACAAAGAAGATTGCATCAGTGGAATAACTGAGCTACTGGGACAGATTGAAAGAGCTATGACTCTATTCCCTGGAACAAAGGTGGGAGAGGTATGCAATGATATATATATAGAAGATACTGGAAGGATTGATGCCAAACTTTGGAATAAAGAACTATACAGGACGTCACTGTGCTCAGAGCTGCAGCCATGCTGATGCAACACCGTTTCGCTACACTGTTATTACTGAGAGCCTCTTCCAATATGTGGCACTTGCTGAAGAATGGTGTTTGATATAGCTACTCTCATTTGCACCTCTTGCTGTGAGGTAGGTTCATCTGGAACTCTCGATAGGAAGAGGTCCAGCTTTGATTTAAAAACGCTTACATGTACTTTGTGCTGATTCCTCAGGCTCTTTGGGAGAATATTAAAAAGCTGTGGGCCCCTGACACCCAGGCTGTTGCAGTAACTGGTCCTGAAGCGCGATGGCCTTGCTGGGATCTTTGTCACTATGTAGTGTCATCCCATTCTAGCATTAGTGTAGCTTTCAATGCCAAAATTTGGTACAATTCCTTCTAGGATCTTCCAGATGTATATTACTGCATACCTCTCCCACCTTCTCTCCAGAGAGTAGAATCTTAGCTGTTTCCCAGTAGCTGAGCTGTTGCAAAGAGACAATCTTCTTTGTGAATCTTCTCTGGATTACTTCAAGGTCCACTGTTAATTTCATACTGTTGGGTGACCATAGCTGTGAGCAGTAATCCAGGCAGCTGAGGACGAATGTCTGCCAGAGGACCATCATGGTTTCCTTATCTCTGGTTCTGAATGTTCTTAGGATCCATCCAGCCAGTCGTCTGCACTTTGCTGCCATCCTGATAATGTGCACTTGGAAAGAGGTATCATCACTCATGTCGATACCCAGGTCCCTCACTGACTTAGGCTCTGGGATTGAAATTCCCTGTGGACCGGTGTACCCTGTAGGTTTAATATTCAGTTTTGGATGCTGGTAGCACAGGGCCTGGAATTTTTCAGCATTAACCTGCATATTATTATCCTCAGCCCATCTGTAAATTGAGTTCAACTCCTGCAACATCGCTGGGGTTCTGTATTTTCTGAGAGACTTTCGTATCATCTGCATAGCTTGCCAGAGTGGCTATCTGGGCACTTGATGGCATATCTGAGAGGGCCACTATAAAAAGCAGTGGTCCCAAGACAGTGCCCTGTGGAACACTGCTCACAATTTGTGTGTTCATAGACGTGGCTCCATTAGACACTACTGCCTGACTCCTATCTTTCAGGAAGTCATGTAACCACACTCCAAGTTTTTCAGCTATGCCAAGGTCACGCAGTTTGTGGCATATCATACCATGATCCACCTTATCAAAAGCTTTTGCAAAATCAAGGTATATTATATCCACATATGATTTGTTGAGTAACTACCTCAACACCCAGTCATAATGTTGTAAGAGCTGGATCAGGCAGCTCCTACCTGGTCAAAAACCATGTTGGGTATCACTTAGCAAGTTATTTTTTTCAAGGAATGCGATTAGTTTCCCTCTCACTATCCGATCCATGACTTTGCTGATGTGTGAAGTCAGATAGATAGGCCTATAGTTTTTGGCATCTGCTCTACTAACCCCCTTTATGTATTGGGCATATTATTCCCTCTTTCAGCTTGCTTAGCAGTTTACCATTTGTAAGAAAGCTCTGGAAGAAAATCATGAGGGGTTTTGTTAGGGCATGTTTACACGATTTGAGGAGGATTGCTGGGAAACCATCAGGACCAGCAGTTGAGTTTGTGTCCACTCCATCTATAGCTGGTTGTACATCTTCTTTGCTAATGTCAATGTATTCTATTGTAACTGCCTCGCTGGTTACAGGCAAGGCGGCAAAGAAGTCCACTAGTTCGTTCACTTGTCTGTGTTCCAACGGGGTGGTAAATATATATACTATTATTTATATATATATATGTATATATATATATTTATATATATATATGTATATATATATATTTATATATATATGTATTTATATTTATATATATATATGTATATATATAGATTTATATATATATATGGATATATATATATTTATATATATATATGTATATATATATATTTATATATATGTATATATATATATTATATATATATATGTATATTATATTTTATATATGTATATATATATATTTATATATGTATATATATATATTTATATGTGTATATATATATATATCATAGTCCTCCAGGCAATAACGGAGGAATTCAAGACAGGATGCCCTTGGGAGCTCCTCTATGCTGATGACCTTGCTCTAATTGCTGAGTCGCTATCAGAACTGGAGGAGAAGTTTCAGGTGTGGAAACAAGGATTAGAATCGAAGGGCCTCAGAGTCAATCTAGCTAAAACCAAAGTCGTAATCAGTAGGAAGGTAGACAAATCACAAACGCCTTCAGGTAGATGGCCCTGCTCGATCTGTAGAAAAGGTGTAGGTAGAAACTCTATAAGATGCACCAAGTGTAAGCTATGGACACATAAGAGGTGCAGCAATGTCAAAGGAAAGCTAACTAGGAAGATGGTTTTTGTATGTGGCAGATGCTCAGGAACAATAAACACTGAAAATGCTGAGACCAACTTCCGTCACTTTCCAGGGAGAAAAACTAGAAATAGTTGATAGTTTCCGTTACCTAGGTGACGAAGTCAGCAGCGGGGGCGGGTGTGCTGAAAGTGTAACTGCTAGAGTAAGAATAGCTTGGGCAAAGTTCAGAGAGCTCTTACCTCTGCTGGTGACAAAAAGCCTCTCGCACAGAGTAAAAGGCAGACTGTATGATGCGTGTGTACGAACAGCCATGCTACATGGCAGTGAAACATGGGCTGTGACTGCTGAGGATATGCGTAAGCTCACAAGAAATGAAGCCAGTATGCTCCGATGGATGTGTAATGTCAGTACTCATACTCGGCAGAGTGTAAGTACCTTGAGAGAAAAGCTGGACCTAAGAAGCATCAGTTGTGGTGTGCAAGAGAGACATTTGCGCTGGTATGGTCATGTGGCGAGAATGGATGAAGATAGTTGTGTGAAAAAGTGCCACACCCTAGCG
>NW_021824667.1:35000-42487 GCF_006345805.1 Octopus sinensis | reverse complement strand
AGAATCCAATTTTGAACAGCGAACGCCTAAGTAGTATTGTCTTTTACTTTTGTCCCTTTGTCTAAATGTGATTCCCATCATGCCACACATAACGTTAACAATATTGTATCACGTGATAACAAATAGCAGCCATTTTATTCCAAATGTCATATTTGATCATCTTCCTTCTTTCTTTCCCTCTTTGTTTATTTCATATATATCTTTCTTTTTTCTTAATTTATTACTTATCAACTTGCTTTTTTCTCTTTTCATCTCTCTTTCTTTCACTACTTCTTTCCCTCCATTTTTATTTTTTTTTGCTGTTTTTCCCTCAGTTTCTGTTTCCTTCTTTCACATTTCACTCATTCTTTCTTTCTTTCTCTGATTCTCTCTCTCTCCTTCTGTATGCTTCTTTCTTTCTTGTATCCTATCTTTCAGCATTTCTTTTCTTTCCTTTTTATCTGGCAGCCACCCCACTGATTTAATTCAATAGAAACACACAGATTAGACAATGCGTCATCAGATATTTTAACATGAAATAAAAGAGGGAAAACCAACGAAGAGGGAAAACCAACGAAGAGAGCAATGACGGCACACTGACCCCATACCGTGTCACCACTAATATCAAACATTAACTCATAGCTTTTGGACTTGCGAAAGAAAACGGAAGGAAAAAAAATATTCATAAGTTTATTCTCCAAACAATATCTAGAATGAATCAACAATAGTTTCTTCATATTTATGTCTGGGTTCTGCTTTATATAGCTAGTTATATAGCATTTATAGATATATATATATATATATATATATATATATATATATATATATATATATATATATATATATCTTTATATAGCTGCATGTGTTTATACATATGCACACACATATATACTTACACATACATTCATCTGCGCACACACATATACATACTCACAACGTATACATACGTAGGTATATATGAATGTATATATATATATATACACGTATATATATATATATATGTGTATATATATATATATGTATATATATATGTATGTATATATATATATATATATATATATATATATATATATTATGTATGTATATATATAATATATATGTATGTATGTATATATAGTATAATATATAAAATGTATGTATATATATATATGTTGTGTATGTATATATATATGTGTATATATATATATATATATATGTATATATATATATATTATATAATGGGTGTGTGTGTGTGTGTCTGTGTGTATATATATATATGGATAATTCCATAAAAACGCTAATTATCATTTTTAAAGAATTTCGTGGAGTAAAAATATCAATAAATGCAAACCTGAAGATAGTAAATTTTTTTTATAGATGCGATATTAAATCCAAACACACGCAAACAAACACCGCTCCAACCGTTACATGAACGAAGAAACAATGTACATAAACAGGAAATCCAACCATCCTCGCAGGATAACAAAAAAACATTGTAGAAAATATTAGCTGACGTATATCTAGCCTTTCATCAAATAACAAACCTGATCTGCATTACTATAGATCATTAGATGGGCGAGGTTTAAATGGCAACCTACACTGTATGGAGAACCCATAAGAAATAACATAAAACCCAGAAACAGAGAAATAATTTGGAATAATACTCGGCGTCGCTTGAATACATCTAGAAATGGAGCAACGATCTTTTTGTACCATTGATGAATTTGCATTTCCCCACTTCATATAAGTATTACAATATTTTCACTGCAATTTGTACTGAGGGTACCTGCAGCTGTATTTCATGTGTCGACTCTAACCGACCCCAAAATACGTAAACAACCAAACGTGAAACAGTTTTCCTTTGGGATAGGAAACGGCTGTTGAAGAAAATGTATACTGATTAGAAGTAGAATCAATAGATGACAATGTAAAGACATTATATGTGTTAACCGTGAATACATTTAAAACCCGAAACATGCCATACACTGATTCGTTTACACGCAACTTAAGTAATGCTGAGATACGTTTAAAATACATTTGGTCACTAAAAGACACAGTACAAATCAGTCCTACAATAAAATAGATTATTTTTATAAATATAAAGACAGAGCTACAGCGATAGAAACCCTCACTTATGCGCAGTCGAAAAACTGACCTTCCTCTGTGATATCCTAAATATGAGACAAGAAAATTTTCCTTGTCTTCGTGCAAATAAGTACCAGCTTCAAGAATTGCAAGCATCTTCTTTTATTCAGTTTCTGGTATTTGAATTGAGTTCCTGGAGGCAAAATTCGACACAAATAACACAGACCAAAATTTTATCTTGAATTTGAATTTAGCACCATATATATATATATATAATATATATATATATATATATATTAACCAATGATAAATCTCAGAGCGAGTTATAAACAGTAGCGGTAACACATCGTGACGCATATTTGCCATTTGAATATGGCTAACCCATAAGGGTGGATGCTACTATATATATATTTATATACTATTGTGTCTGGAGAGAGTCATTTTCTTTTTGTGCCAATACAGCTTGGCACCAGTGACATCGCAACTCATTTCTACAGCTGAGTGACCTGGAGCAACGTGAAATAAAGTGTCTTGCTCAAGAACGCAGCACACAGCCCGGTCCGGGAATCGAACTCACAACCTCACGATATATTACATACATTACACAACCTCACTACATCCCTTACACTGTAATATATATATGCAGTTGAAACAATACTCCTCCTCCTCCCCTCCTCCTCCTCCGTTAGCATTCATTCCATAATGCTTATCTTCTTAATATCGCACAGAAGCATGTGAACATCCTACTCTAAACATACACTGCACTTGCAACTTACACACGCTGGCACACGCACACGTATACACACACACACACATGCACACATACACACATACACACATACACACACACACATGCACACATACACACATACACACATACACACACACACATGCACACATACACACACACTCAAAAGTGGAAATTTTGAGCAAATCACAACGAAGCAGAGGTTTCAGCAATAGAATCACTGACACGCCTGCATGTGTGTGTGTGTGTGTATGTATGCCTGTATAGTTGGTGTGCGTGTGTGTGTATGTGTGTGTGCGCGTGCGTGTGAGTGAGATTGAGAGAGAAAGAGATGTATTCATATACATATCTTTATATATGTATATATACGTGTTTATGCATTTATATGCACAAACAAGTTATATATATATATATGTAATATATGGTGTGTGTGTGTGTGTGTGTGTGCGTGTTATATATATGTATATGCATACAGTGTAATGGAAACTGAGAGGAAAAAAGAAAGGAAGAAAGGAATGGAAATAATGAAAGGAAGAGAGAGAGAGAGAGACAGAGAGAGAGAGAGCAATGAAGAACTATAACAGAAAAGGAGTTAAGGAACGACATAGAGATTGGTAGCGGCGGCGGTGGTGGTGGTAGTTGTGGTGGTGGTGGTGGTATTGGTGGTGGTGGCGACGATGCAACGGTGGTGGTGGTGGTGGTGGTGGTGGTGTATGTTATATTCAGTGTATGAGTTTTGAGTTGTCAAATGAATTGATGACTTTTCACCAATTAACCCCCCTTAAATATAAGAAGGGCTAATTATGGAGGCTTTCTGTCTTTCTTCTGCTTGGAGAACCAGCGGAAAGTAATCGCCATTCAATTTGGGTGCAAAGCAATAAGTACAGGCGAGCAATTAGAACTTGTGACAGAATGTTGATTAGTTTTGATGTATAATAGCGTTGCTAGGTGGGAGGTAGGTGGGGGTACGCAGGTAGGTAGTTATATAGGTAAGTAGGTAGGCAGGTGGGTACGTACGAACGTAGACATGTAGGTAGTTAGAATGGTGGGTATGTATGTATCTATGCATCTACGTATGTGGGCAAGTATGAGGTAGATATGTAGGTAAGGAGGAAGGTATACGTAAGTAGGTAAGGAGGTATGTATGTGGGCAGGTATGAAGTAGGTAGGTTGTGGAATAGGTAGGTAGGCAGACAGGCAGGCAAGCAGGTAGGTAGGTAGTTAGGTAGGTAGATATAAAGGTAGGTAGGTATAAAAGTTGGTAGATATAAAGGTAGGTAGGTAGAGGATTCGTAGATGTGTATGTTTACAGGTATTTTGTAAATAGGTAGGTAAATAAAGAGGCAGATAGGTTGATAAATAGATTTGTAGGCAGGTAGAAGATTCGTAATTAAGTATACTGAGGATGTGTTGGTAAATAGGTAAGTGAACAAATAGGTAGATAGGTAAATAAATAGATTAGTAGACGATGATGTTGGTGGGCAGGTAGGTAAATAGGTATGTGAATAAATAGGCAGCTAGGTAACAATGTCTACGGGTGGATAGATGTAGTTCTGTAGATGGATAGGTAGGTGGGTAAATAATGGGGTATGCTCATGGGTACGTATAAAATAGGTGGATTGGTGAGTTACTGGGCTGATGGAAAGGTAAGTGGGGTAGATGTATAGGTTGGCAGGTTAGAGGTTTGTACCTATGTATATAGGTAAGTACGTAGGAAAAGTGTTAAGTATAAATATAGGTAGGTATGATGCAGGAAGATTGGTAGGCAGGTGGGTAGGTGGATAGGTAAATTGGTATATAGGTGGGTAAGTATATAGGAGAGCAGGTATGAAGTAGTTAGTTTGATAGGCGAGTAGACATATACGTGGGTACGTAAGAGATGGGTAACTGAGCAATTTGGTAAGAAGATGGACAGGTAAATAGGTAAGCGCGCAGGTGTGTAGTGAATAGATAGCAGGTTGTTAGGTAGATTGGTTTGTAGGTAGGTAGTGGATAGAAAGGGAAGGAATTATGTAGGTGGATAGGTAAGAAGTAGCTAGCTAGGTGGGTTGGTAGGTTGGTTGGTAGGTAGGTAGATAGGTAGGTAGGTAGGTAGGTAGGTAGGTAGGTAGGTAGTAGGTAGGTAGGTAGGTAGGTAGGTAGGTAGGTAGCTGGGTTAGTAGATGGATAGGTAGATTGGTATGTATGTGAGTAGGTACAAAAGTTGGTAAGACATTGGGTGGGTAGATTGGTATATAGGTGGGCAAGATGGATAGGTAGATAGTTTGGTAGTTAGGGAGATAGATAGGAAAGTAGGTAGGTACTTTGTCGGCGGGTAGGAAGATAGCTAGATAGAAACATACATACATAGGTTGGTATGTAGGTGGGTAGTTTGGTAGGTGGATGGTTGAATTGGTAGGTTGATATGCTTGTAAATAGGTAGATAACTGCCGTGGTGGGCAAGTGGGTGGGTAGATAGATAAGTTCGTGGAAATATAGGTATGCAAGGACGAAGTAGTTGTGCATAAAGGTAAATATGTTGGTTGGTATACCGGTAAATTGGTAAATTGGTAGTTAGAAAGGTAATCAGGTGAGTAGATATACAGGTAAATTACTAGTTAGTAAGGAACTAGGTGGATATATATGGTACATAAGGGGGTAGACAGGTAGATGTGTAAACAGATATTCAGGTGAGTATGTAGGTAGATTCATAGGTAAGTAAGTAGATGAAAATGTGGATAGGAAAGGTAGGTTTGTGAGTAGGTAGGTAAAAGGCCAGGTGGGTATTTTGATAGACTAGTATGCAGCTAGATAGGTAAGTGTAGGTAGTCAAATACATATAGATATGTATGTATGTATGGATGGATGGATGGATGGATTTAGGTAGGTAAATAGGTTGGTAGGTATGTATTTAGGCAGGTAAGTAAATTGTTCGATAATCATAATAATAAATGATAGATTGACTCGCCATGCAATGCATTCATTCGTCTTCATTAACCATTATCGTGGTTCCGCTGATAGGCACCAACAACTACAACAACAACAACAACAATACTGATGAGGACATCAGCGGCGGCGACGACGATAATAACTATCACGACAGAGATGACGGCGTCGTCGACGACAATGGTTGTAATAAGGTAATGGTGTTTATGATGATGATGACGACGATGACGATGATGTTGGTGATGAAGATGACGGGAAACTTTGAGGTGTAGTAAGTACATACCACAAAACATTTTGCTTGAACAATGGTAATGAATGATATTGGTAACAACAACAACAACAACGAAAACGGTGTTTTGTTTTATTTGTCACAAGGGCTTCAGATGAGGGGATATGATAGTAATAATAATAATAATAATAATAATAATAATAATAATAATAATAATAAGAAGAAGAAGAAGAAGAAGAAGAAGAAGAAGAAGAAGAATGATAATGATGATGATGACGACGACAATAACAGCAACAACAACAATAATAATGATGATGTTGATGAGATAATAATAATAATAATAATAATAATAATAATAATAATAATAATAATAATAATAATAATAATAATAATGATAATCTTTTCTACTCTAGACACAAGGCCCGAAATTTGGGAGGAAGGGGCCATTCGATTAGATTGACTCTAGTATGCAACTGGTACATAATTTATCGCCCCGAAATTATGAAAAGCAAAGTCGACCTCGGCGAAATTTGAACTCAGAATGTAAAGACAGAAGAAATACCGCTAAACATTTCGCCTGGCGTGCTAATATTTCTGCCAGCCCACCGCCTTATATAATAATAATAATGATACTACTACTACTACTACTACTACTACTACTACTACTACTACTACTACTACTACTAATAATAATAATAATAATAATAATAATAATAATAATAATAATAATAATAATAATCCCAGTAGTTGTAGGAGCAATCGGAGTACTAACAGCCAAGTTCGAGAAAGATGTCGAAGTTGAAATTGACATGGGGGTAGAGCATGTTAAAAAAAAATACTCTATGGAGGGCGGCGAGGATTTTTGAGATTGGTTCTTGGATGTTGAGTATCATCCACGATAGCTAACGTCTTAGAAAGTGATGCTGAAAGACCCTGTGAGATGTTTGACGACAGGTTGCTGTCCGTCTTCACGTTCTACGATTTCCATGTAGCACGATCAGACGAATGATCTTAAATCATAGTCTACGGCTTGGCATATCCTCTGAAAAAGCTATTCAACAACAGCCGTATCGAAACTAGGTGGAATGACATACAAACTCTCTGCATGATCCTTCTACTGACTAGAAATAGAAGCCGAAGATCACTTACGTTGCTCCTCGCTGTTTCAAAAAGGAAGTACATATAGGACAATGTTGTTACAGTTATATTAAAGGAAGAGGTAATGCGCAACTAGTTCCTCCTTGCATACCCACATTTCCACGAACTTATCTATCTACCCACCCACTCGCCCACCACGGCAGTTATCTACCTACTTACAAGCATATCAACCTACCAATTCAACCATTCACCTACCAAATTACCCACCTACATACCAACCTATGTATGTATGTCTCTATCTATCACGAAACACGCGTACAAAACACATTCATACATACACGCACACACACCTACACATACGCAATCACAGATACGTCAACAAATTGGTGAATTTTTGTTGAGCCACACATTGAACTCCAAAAGCCAATCAACTGCCGTCTGTTA
>NW_021824667.1:20000-22500 GCF_006345805.1 Octopus sinensis | reverse complement strand
AATTCTGACGACTTTTTTCTCAATATACATGACATAATTATATCTATATATATATATATATATATATAATATATATATATATATATAGGTTTGTGTGTATGTGTGTGTAAACCATTGTAAAGCATGTTGTATCCTCCTGCTGAGTAGAACATTTGATACACTTCGACGGAGCAGCACGTGCTATTCTAGTGATTAAAACACCTGACATACCCCCATTGAGCATAACAATGGCACCCTCCCTCTGTGCAGAGCATGTGGTATATTAATGCTGTGTAGAACTCAAAAAGGAAGTCCGTCTTCTGGTCGACAGAATCTTTATGTCAATTGCACTAAAAATGAAGATGGAAAATGTTCGAAGATGACATCATGTGCACAAATTTAGGAAATTAGAGGAATCTCGTCACTTTAAACATAAAAGAAAAACACTAATTAAAAATGCATTAATCAACGACCTCATAGTAACATGTATTGATTGCTTGTGGCTGGTAACTATGCATGTGTATGGAAATGAACCTCGGCTGGTCTCGGTTGGTTTCAACTATTAATATTCAGTCGTACGACGATCGACTGGATTACCTACTTATATAACACGGTGAAACAAAATTTTAATTTGTTTTTGTCTTTGGTCAATAAGTGTTATTTTCTATTTGCTTCGATCTAGAAATCAAGGGAAATGACTACTATTCCCTTCGAACTTTGCTCTTGTGGCCCGGACATCAATGTTTTAAAACTGATCTATTTTTCCATTGCATTTCAGACGGATTCAGCGCTGGGTTGCTGAAGCAGAAATATCGTTATAGCAAATATTCTGCGCAATATCACAGATTTGCTGATCACTTGCTTGACTTTCACCACTAAGCATGTGTATCTCTGTGCATCTCTGGACATGAGCAGGAGTAATGGAGGAGCATCATAGCTATGTGTTGAGGGGGATTCTTTGGGGTTTGAATAAATGTAACAAAAGCAAATTTTGAAGGAAATAGTAGCCATTTTTCATACTTTCTAAGGGTGAACAAATGGGAAATCACAGTTGCTACCCACGGACAAAAATCGCGTTACACGGTGTAATTAGTAAGTGGCTGAACATTCGACAGTCATGTGTAGATCTGTCATGAACCAAAGGATAGATAAAGCCGGAGCTGAACCCGGTTTCTAAGGTGTGGAAGGGACTGAGGTTATAATTTTCTTCGTCTCTAAACGAGACAACAGTCCGCCCGTCGCAGGTTTAACTTCCCCTCCATGGCTGGAACACATTTACAGCTGAGTGGACTGGTACAACGTGAAACGAAGCGTTTTGCTCAACAAAAAATAAGATTGCCCTGTCTAGAGATCAAAAACACAATCTAAAGATCATGAGTGCAACAACCTAACTACTAAGCTACGTGCCTACACACACACACATATATGTACATATAATTTATAATGATTAAACGCTCTCATGGGGTGCTCAAACACATGCGGCATTGAATTGTTGGCGCATTACTTGAAGTCCTCGTCTTCCTCTGATCTATATACGACATGCTGAGATGAACGGTTGAGAGCATTCCTATAGCTATGGTAGAAATTGAACCCAGTACTGCAAACTGATACAACACTCGTTCATTATATGGGGATTAAGACAATCATTACAGCGCCGGACAAAATGCTAGCAGTGTTTCGTCTCTCTCTTTACCTTCTGAGTTCAAATTCCACCGAGGTCGACCTGCCTTTCATCCTTTAGGGGTTGATAAGTAAGTACTATATATAATATATATATATAGATATTATATATATATATATATAATTATATATATATATATATATATATATGTATGTATGTATATATGTAATATATTTCTTTTACTGTGTTTCAGTCATTAGATTGTGGCCATGCTAAGGCACCACTTTGAAGAAGTTCAGTCGAAGGAATCGACGACAGTACTTATTTATTAAGCCTGGTATTTATTCCAGCCATTTTTTGTTAAATTTGCTGAATTGCTACGTTGTGTTCTTGAGAAAAATATTTCATTTCCCGTTGCCGCAGTCCACTGAGCTGTAAATGGATAACACTGTGACGGAATAGCCTTGAAATAAAGAGGAGAAAGTATCGATCATTAGGGGACAATATCGAGAGAAGTCGGGCGAAAAGAGAGGTTGAAAGGTATGTGGAGCAAAATTTGGTTGATTAAGAGAAAACGGTTACAAGCATGAGTTTTGAAATGAGTTTCATTAAAAGAATCGTTATAGTATGTAGGGAAGAACTCTTTGTATAATGTATAATGTATAATGTATAATGTAGAGAGAATGTGAGGGATTTTTAGAGAAACAGGTTGGCAATTTTCATGGGAAGTAATTGAACGAAAAATTTGTTATTGGCTGAAGGGGAATAACTTTGGTCTTTGGTCTTTGGTCATTGAAGGATCATAGGATCAAAGTAGACATACTTACATGCGTGTGTGTGTGTGTGTGTGTGTGTGTGTGTGTGTGTGTGTGTGTGTGTGTGCGCGTGTGTGTGTGTGCA
>NW_021824667.1:12500-15000 GCF_006345805.1 Octopus sinensis | reverse complement strand
GAGTTAAAAATAGACTGGTGTAAATATGGTTTCAAACTTTGGCACAAGGACAGCAAGTTCGGGGAGGGGTTAAGTCGATTACATTGACCCTAGTGTTCAACTAGTATTTATTTTGTCGTCCTCCAAATGGATAAAAGACAAAAACTACCCAGGCGGAATTTGAAGTCAGAACGCAAAGACGAACGAAATGACGCTAAGCATTTTGCCCAGTGTGCTAACGATTCTATTAGCTCGCAGCCTTCAGATTAGGATAAATATAAAATCAGGTACACGAAAGAAATTACAGGAAACACTCTGCTGTAATAAATATGTTAAGACAAACTTGGCTGTTAATTTTCATGCAAATGGAGTCTCGAAGTCTTTAATTTCAGGGATTTATATTTTCTGTATAAGAACAAACTTTGGGTAAGTCCTTGCTAAATTGAAAACGTAATAGTTTGGTCACAGAATATAGATGCTTCCTCTTGAAGCTTTTAAAATCGAAATTGATTTATTTACATTATTTATATATGATGGATATTTGTCCTCATCTTGTTTGTAGTTAACACAACGTTTCGGCTGATATACCCTCCAAGCCTTCATCAGGCGTCTTGGGGAAAATTCGAACCTGGATTCTCATTCCTAAGGTATTTTTCGATGTTATTATTACTATTATTATTATTACTCAGGTCACTGGAATCGAACTCGGAATCTTGGGATTTGTTGCCCGCGCTCTTAACCACATATATTTATGGCAGACAAGTCAGGATAGGTCTGAAATAAAATGTGTAGATTTATACGTTTCCAAAAAGCATTGCGGTGATAAGTTTAGGGAAATTACAAAAAAATAATGAGTAGGAATCGAAACCAGGCCACATTTTTCTAGCTTTTGGCAAAAAGTATTCTAACAACTTTACGAAAATTCAACACAGTTCGAAGATAAAACGAAAGAAAGGAAAAAAGCGGAAAGAATAAAAAGTTTCTCTTCAATCTGTTTAACATGCTCTCTTTGAATTTCGTTCTTGTCCTTTTCTCGTATTCTCCTTATTCATTCGTATATATACAGAGAGAGAGATAGAGAGAGAGAGAGAGAGAGAAAGAGTGAGAGAGAGGGAGAAAGGGAGAGAAAGAGATCATTCTTGAAAGCAAACATACGGCTCGATATGTTCATTTTCATTCTAGTTCCAAGTAAATGAATTCTATTATACAGGGATTTTGATATATTCTCCTGCTGGTTCAAGGAACCTGATTAAAACTAGCTGTTTTTTTTTTCTTCTCCTTTGCCTTCAAGCTGCCTACATATATATTCTACATACACTCACCAGTTTGCTATTTTCTCTGGTAATTCCTGGAAGTCTCCTGCGAAAAGCGATACTCTCCTATTTAATAACTCGAGGCAGTTGACGAGGAAGGAACAGGTGGTAAAACTACTGCATCATTGGTAACCAAGGTGACACAGTTGTTGTATTCGTTTTAATTTAATAGCAAGAGAGAGGCATTTTTAGAGTGGTTGGTTTTAGGCACTGTATATCGCAGTTTATGTGGTTGAGGAATAGATTTCAAAATTTGGAGAGATCAGATTAGAAGCTAATTAGAGAGAGAGAGAGAGTGAGAGAGAGAGAGAGAGAGAGAGTGTGGAGATAGAGAGAGTGGATAGAGAGGGGAGGAACAGTTTTTAATTTGAAAATAAAACCCCAAGATACATGCATGGAGATTGCACGCGCGTGTCTATGCGTCTATATTGATATGTGTATCTATGTGTGAGTGCGTGTGTGTCTATCTACATATCTTTGTGGGTGTGCCTGTGTACGTGTGTGTGTGTGTGTGTGTATGTGTGTGCGTGTGTGTGTGTGCGTGCTTGTGTGTGTGTGCGTGTGTGTGAATAGCATTTATCACGAGGTCACAGCTTGGTAAAGAGTGGGATGGTAGCTGATTGATATCAACTCTATTACATATAATAGGACGCACCTTAGGCTGTTGTAAATATAAATACACACACACACATACACACACAAACACAAACACACACACATGAGCACACATGGACATCCACGCACACGCGCACACAAACACACACACGCACGCACACGAAGTGAAACATATTGAACCAAATGATTCTTCAAACAGTCCCTTCTATTATGGCGCTCATTAATTTTATTGACCCTGAAAAGAGGAAGGTAAAGCCTCTCCCGGTGAGATTTAAATTCAAAATATTGAGAGTTGAAGCCAGCAAGTATTGAACATCGAAACTAGTGCTCAGTGTTCTAGAAACTACCACCCTATCATATTCCATTACTTACCACGCTTACTACTTAATCCAAACTGGGAATTATAATAGGTAAAGTTGGCTCGGTTCAATCAACATCTTGTATATTACAGGTATTTCTTGTGTGCGATGAAGTCTCTATAGTAATGACACTGTAAAGACCGCTCAAATACAGGTGTAAACTTCACGACTCAAACTGCTAAATTGGACTAAGACACTCACCTGTAGTTAACTGTTCAAGAATTCTAAATCACT
>NW_021824667.1:0-5000 GCF_006345805.1 Octopus sinensis | reverse complement strand
CGGCGTTAGATCTAGATCGCTTCGTTTCAGGTAAGTAGAAAGGCCATTCTCTTAAGAAGAGGTCATTGTATGCTGATCATGTAAGTCTGCGTTGTGGTAAATTCGATGGAGAGGAAAGGGCTTTAAGAGAGGTTTAACTTATGTGTGCACTATAGGGTTGAATGCCTTCCGACACATAAGGTGTCTTTCTTACAGATCTACCCTGGTAGAGAAATGCAGGGAGGATAAAGCTCGTTTTGGACAAGGAGCAATCGATTACTCTAGACCTTATTGTTGTTGTTGTTGTCGTTGTTGTTGTTGTTGATGTTGCTGTTGTCGCTTTCGTTGCTGTAATTGTTGTTGCTGCTGCTATACTCGAGCTGTCATGAAAATAAGTGGCAATGAATTAATGCCCAACATTCTGCCAACTTTTATATGTAAATCCTCATATTTCAGTCTTTAGTCGTGTGGGAGGCTGTCTTTGGAAATGATGTATTCGTGTCATCAAGACAATTATAACGTATATTAAATTATTTATGATCTTTTCAGACGATGCCATCTAGTTAATTGGCTATAAAAAACCTGTTGGTGGTGCACAGCTATGTCACACATTATTTTGAACATTTTGAAATTTTCTCTATATTATGTTGATAACATTTCACTTCATTACAATTTCTTGCATTATCTAAGAAAAATAAGTGCAAGTTCCTACGTTCTGTGTGTGGGGGTGGGATGGATGGATGGATGGATACTCTTTTAGTTAAACCTAAGCACCTTTAGGACGAATCATCGATATAGACGACCATATGTTCTGCTGAAAACAGCAGCCAAATCTACCAACTTTTAAAACGCAGAGCGCATTCAGTGTGTACTCCGCATTAAGTATGTACTCTCATACAATGCTAGACCCCGAAAGGCTGAAAGGCAAAGTCGAACTCGATGGAATTTGAACTCAGAACGTAAAGACGTACGAAATGCTGCTAAGTATTTCGACCGCTGTGCTAACGACTCTGCCAGCTTCTGCCTACATATGAAGGGATGTCTGAAAAGTTCCTGGCTTTAAGGGTGTAACGAAAGGCCTGATTATAGGCCCAACCATCCGAGGTCTTTTACAGGGCTTAGATAAACAGAAGGACCGCCGCAATAAATGTAATAATTAGAGAGGGGAACATGTTGAATAAAATCATAATTAACTGGTTCTCCTGTATTTTCTTTTATCCAAAGCCAAGAATTTTACAGTATCCCACCGCATATATATATATATCAATATATAGTGCTTGCGTTCCTGAATACATACTGATCTTATTTTATAGTCCATCAATATGAGTGGTGGGGTCTATTTTGTGAAATATAAAGCGGATTCTATGTCGGCTTCAATCAACCATGAATTATCATCTATTGATCAATGAATCAATCGATTTATTTCCTCTCTTCCAAGTATATCAACATAGATGAGTAATAACTTGTCAGAATATATGCTATACTGATAAACGTTTGTCTTAGCTGGGAATGTTATTAACCACACTTTGATAAACTTCTCAATAAAACTGAAAACGTAACACACACTCACGCACCTGCACACACCACACGCTCATTCAGCCACACACACACAAGTGAACGAACACGCACAATACTTTACATTATCAGACAGACAATCTGATAATGTGTTCTGTTCAAGCTCGCTTACTTTTCACGTGACAATGCCACGTGATGGCCAGCGTTACCTTGGTGAAATGGCATTAACTTTGTTGTTGGTAGAGGTGATGGGGGTGATGAGTGAATATGGTGATGGAAGTTTTGCAACCACGTGGTTTCGGTTTCGATCCCTCTGCTCAGCATCTCGGACTAGTGTCTTCTACTATAGGCCCAGGACGACCAATGCCCTTGTGAGAGAATTTGGTTTACGGAAACTGTGAGAAAGCTCGTTCTACACACACACACACACACACACACACCACACATACACACACTCAAGCACACGCACACACACTCAAAGCGTTCCAGGACTGGTTATTTTTAATAAAAAATAACTTATTACCTACGTTTTTAGCATCATCCCCTTCAAAATGGTGTCTTTGCGGAGCAATACACCGATCCCGGCGTTCCTGCCACTGTTGGAATCCAGTCCGGAAGTCATTTGCCGTGAGTCAAGGACTTTCTGCGATTCTCTCCGGATCTCGACGACGATGTTAAAACGGTGACCTCTGAGCTGCTTTTTCATCTTGGGGGAAGAGATGGAAGTCCGCAGGTGCTAAATCTGGCGAATAGAGCAGGTGCGGAAACGATACTATGTTGTTTTTTGGCGAGAAACTCACGAGTGACGAGAGCTCGGTAACGGTGCACTGTCGTCGTAAAGAATCCAATTCTTCACTCTCCACAGATCTGATTACTTTCACCGGATGTCTTCCTTCGAATACTTCAAAACGTCGCAGTAGAACACTCGATTGACGGGTCTTGCGGCGAACTGGCACAATCGTTAGCACGCCGGGCGAATACGTTTTGAGTTCAAATTCCGCCGAGGTCGACTTTGCTTTTCATCCTTTCGGGGGTCGATAAATTAAGTACCACTTACGCACTGGGGTTGATGTAATCGACTTAATCCGTTTGTCTATCCTTGTTTGTCCTCTCTGTGTTTAGCTCCTTGTGGTAGTAAAGAAATAGGTCTGGACCCAGGGACGAATTCCCGATGCACAATACCACATTTCCAGGGGTAACGCTCGTGGCAGATTTTCCAGATCGCTCATCGTCTTCCAGGGGCGTTCTTCCGCTTTTGAGGCACCCGTGCCACTCGAAACATTACCCACGACCCACTGCCTCGTTGTCGCAAACATGCTCAATGTCTCTGTAGCAGACTTCCTAAGTTTAACGCAAAATGTCAACTCTTTGTTTCTGTCCATGACAAAATTGCATACTACAGCATACATGGGATCACAAAAACACAGATTTCACAATTTGCGAAGTAAAGCACAGCGATGTCACTCGGCACACTGCCTCATGAAGGTTAGTGTTAGCTCTCACTGCGCACGCAACCATATGCTGCCATCTGTTGGCGCGCTACAGAACTAGGCCGAGAACCTCTTGATACTACCTCGTATATATAGATATATACATAGACATATATATCGTTGCTATTATGTTAAACTGTAAAAATATTGAAAAAATGCATTGGGCCAAATTTGGACATACGGTAGTTTAACATAATAGCAAGGATATATATGTGCATGTATATATCTATATATACGAGGTAGTATTGATCAAGCTATCGTATCTCCAGCTGCTTGAGATGCCAAGATATGAAAAATTATCAAAGTGTAGTGCAACGGTTTTGCTATGGAAAGGTGAAACTATTTTTTTTGCTTTCTGAAAAAGCAACATTTTGGACTTACGACACTTTTGCATAATAGCAACGATGTAT
The DNA here is from genome assembly GCF_006345805.1 of Octopus sinensis. Taxonomy (NCBI): domain Eukaryota; kingdom Metazoa; phylum Mollusca; class Cephalopoda; order Octopoda; family Octopodidae; genus Octopus; species Octopus sinensis. Next base: position 1,606 of record NW_021824667.1, on the reverse strand, counting down.
ATAATTGTGTATGTTTATGTGTTTGCCCTCCAACTACACCACCTGACAACCGGTGTTGGTTTGTTTACGTTCCCGCAACATATTGGTTCGGCAATCTTTACTTACAAGAAAAACTATTTTACATAAATCTAAAGGTTTACTCCATACTTTTGAAGAGTACAAATTTATCATTCTTTAACAAGAATAGTGGCTAGCCGAAGTTTCGGCGAGATAACCATTATGTCCAATGATGTATACAGAAACAGTACCAAATTTCTGATACCACTGGGTTTGGACCCAATGGTATTTGAAATTCGGTACTGTATCTGTATACATCATTGGACATGATGGTTAGCTAACCGAAACTTCGGCTAGCCACTATTCCTAAACAGGGGTGGTCATCTTTGTTCAACACTAATTATATACTTCTGATGTTTTTAAAGCATAAAATTGGATGTACATCAGCGTAAATGACACAAATTTATTAATCCTGCACGGTACGAGCGCCGATATCAGTGAAACAGGATTAATTAAACAAGATTATTAAACATAAATTAGATATAAATTTATTAATCACTGTACTTACAAAGTGCTCAGCAACTTCACTCTTCTCAAACTGACAGAGTTTAGAATTTTACTGGAACCGTAAAGCTAATCAAAAAGTCAGGAAGTTGAACGCTTTGGGGATGATTGGCTGTTTCGTAGTTAATTATTTCATCCTTGATTTTTGATGCGACGGGTAGGATAACCCGGATTCCCGGATTTAAGGCGGCATAGCCCACATTATTCTTGAATATCCTTTTAAATTCTTCATCCGATCGCAGTTGCTTCATGTGTTTTGACCTTTTCTTGTACTCTTTTACTTGTTTCAGTCATTTGACTGCGGCCATGCTGGAGCACCGCCTTTAGTCGAGATAATCGACCCCAGGACTTATTCTTTGTAAGCCTAGTACTTATTCTATCGGTCTGTTTTGCCGAAACGCTAAGTTACGGGGACGTAAACACACCAGGGGGGGGGGGACAAACACAGACACACGAACATATGCAGACACATACATATAATATATATACATATATACATATATATATATATATACATACATATATACGACGGGCTTCTTTCAGTTTCCGTCTACCAAATCCACTCACAAGGCTTTGGTCGGCCCGAAGCTATAGTAGAAGACACTTGCCCAAGGTGCCACGCAGTGGGACTGAACCCGAAACTATGTGGTTGTTAAGCTAGCTACTTACCACACAGCCACCCCTGCGCCTATGGGACCTGTTGTCGTGGATGTAGCAACTAATGTATATTCATTAGTTCTTGTTCTGTAAAGGTGTTATGTTGCTCTATCCCTTTGATTACTTTGCTCACCAACTCAGTAAACTCATGGAGGCGGGGGGAGTGTTTCCCTTACATCTATTAACATCTTCATCGTGGTTTTCTTCATCACTTCCTATGTTATTCTTCTCAGTATTCAGGACAGTGTCTGTAATTTTTAACTCTGCAACATGATGCGTAGTAGGTATTTCTTAGTCGACACGCTTCCCTTCTGTCGTATTCACTTTATTAATATTATTTGCTACATCCACGGCAACAGGTCCCATAACAGTTTTTGCATACTCAAGC
>NW_021824666.1:5000-32500 GCF_006345805.1 Octopus sinensis | reverse complement strand
ACGTTTAGTAGTTTAGTGGTATGGAACTTTTTTCCCTTGGTTAGTGGTATGGAACGTTTTTCTCGTATTCTTATATTCTTTTACTTGTTTCAGTCATTTGACAGTTCTCTATCTCTCTTATTTTGAATATACACCTCTCTTTGGCCCTGGGTTATTTGTTCTAGCCTTTGCTGATTTTTTTCCCTCCTGTGCCATAGGATACACTCCCTCTCCCCTTCGCTTATTTCGTTTCTTCTCTGTCTCATCCTTCCTCGATTTCAGCTCCTTATTTCCTCCTGTTCTTCCTCCCGCAGCCGTTCTCTCCTTCTACTCTGATGCTCTCCAGCTGCATCCCTCATGCGATTATCCATATTTTAAAACTTCTTATTAAAACAATAAATCTCCAAAATGACTCAGAGTGTTTCAATTAAAAAACATATATTAGACAGTTTTTGTTTAAAAGGTGAAAATATTTCTGAAATACTCACCTAATATGCAAGGACACAGTATATAGGATACGGTAATTAATTATATTGAAGAAAAGTAAAAAGTATAAGAAAAAATAGAACTAATATTTTTGATTTTGTTCGGCTCTATGAATTTAATTTTTATTAAATGCTTTTGTCAATTGCTTGATACAAGAAAAAAGAAATTGGAAAAATCCTGAACAAAACAGAGAAATTGTAACTTAACAAAAATATAGAAAGAGAAAGTTGCATTTATTTTCACCATGTGACACTTATCACACTCACACACATACATTCATATGTGTATGTATGTATTTCTTTTAGTTTTTGTTTATTTATACACATCAACAAATGAGCCAATTGAATAACTTTGTGTGGTTATTCAATTTGCTATAAATAACAGCCAAATCTCTCTTATACTATGCTCTTATTAGTATTAAGGAAAGGGAAAAAATGGAATTAATATTTTTTGATTTTGTTTGGCTCTATGAATTTAATATTTTTGTTAATGCTTTCATCCATTATTTGATAAAGAAAAAAATTGGGAAAATCCTGACCAAAACAGAGGAATTGTAACTTAACAAAAAATATAGAAAGAGAAAGAAAAGGTTGTATTCAGAAACCAAAAGATGTTTTTTAGCCGAGGTGTAATTTTATAATTAAAACAAATTCATAATTTAAATTTCAGAACATAAGACTTACCATGTTATCTGGTGCATGGCCGAATTCAAATGGGTAGAAGACCTAAAACAAATGTGTGTTTAATAGCCAGTAGTCAATTTCAGTTCAATCATGGAAAGAAATTCAAATACCTATCATGCCATCGTATCCCTCTCTCTCTCTCTCTTTCTTGCTCACTTCCTCTCTCCCTTGCTCAACGCATGCATCAAATTTAAGTATCTTAATTTTCTCATTAAGATTGTTGCTGATTAGATGGCCCAGTAGTCCTAGGTGTTAAGAAGTAGTAATACAACACATAGGTGGTGGTGGTTTCAAATCTCCTCCAGAAATTACAAGAGATCTAGTTAAAAAATTTTATTTAAGCAACAAAATTTCTTCCAACAATTTCTTTCTCTTAAGCATGGCACATGCTTCAGGTACATAGGAAAAACAAATTGTATTAATATTATTGATATATGAATAATAGCCTCACCTTTAGTCTGGTGCTTCAATTTTAAACAATCAAGTGCTGCACCTTCTCTAAATATGAGTTCATTCTATGAAAGACAACACATTTTCGACAAATAATTGATATTTATTCTTAGAAAACTAAACGAAAATAATGATGATGATGATGACGACGACGACAACGATGATGATGATGAGAAGAAGAATAATAAATGCTGTGATGCAGTACCAGGCACTGGCTCTCATGACTCCTGATCTTTACTGATTAGAAGTGTTATCATGTACATTGTTTTGTCTTGGTATAAAAGATGGGCTACAGCAAATATTCTGCTCAATACCACAGATTTGCTTGTCAGTTGTTTGACCTTAACCTGTTGAGTATATTCCTTTGGTGGTTGACAATATGTGCATCTCTGATCATGAGCAGAAGTAGTGGGGGAACATCATAGCCATATGTTGAGAGGGATTCTTTGAGGTTTGAATAATTCACCCCTGGAACCATGGGTGTTTCTTTCAACATCCTTAAACAACCCTCATTCAAGGACCTTTTGAGCAGGATGGGTTACTCAACTTGAAGAAAATTCTTACTGGGCCCCACCTGCAAGGTCATGTGCTGTTTATCTTGATATGAAATTACCATGTCGTGCATATATAGTTGTACCCTTATCAGATGGGTAGTTATGATGGGTATACTGGGCGTCGTATATTTGTACCCCAGTGTCACTTTGATGACATGCACTGCTCTCTCACTCACTCAATACTACTTCTACTACTACTACTACTACTACTACTACTACTACTAATAATAATAATAATAATAATAATAATAATAATAATAATAATCCTTTCTACTATAAGCACAAGGCCTGAAATTTTTGAGGAGGCAGCTAGTCAATTTCCTTGACTCCAAGTACTCAACTTGAATTTATTTTATCAAGCCCAAAAGGATGAAAGGCAAAGTTGACCTCAACAGAATTTGAACTTGGAATGTAAAGAGGGGTGAAAATACCCCTATGCATTTTTTCTGCTGAATCAGATTTTCACCTTGATGATGATGATGATGAGGAGGAGGAGGAGGAGGCGGAGGAAGAGGAGGAGGAGGAGGATTAAACAACTACATAAAGCTATCCTGGCAAGTGACATTATAAAATATGCACAGTTGTAATGAATTCACGAGGTGTCACTTAATATCTCACCAACATGTCCATTTCTTACCTATTTAAATAAGAAAAAGAAAATGGAAGAAACTATAAACTGATAAAACAATACAAAACAAGTTGAATTATAGATAATAAGAACTAGGTAAAACTATCATAACACGAAAAAACAAGAGTTAAATGTACGTGTAATTACTAGAAAACCAGTACAAAGTAGCTTGCTATGTTGGTTCTGTAGAAGTTTTTTATCAAACTGTCAACCTTGTTTGTATTAATGTTACCTTTATATAAATAAGTCGTACCTGGCACAAAACCTACTATTACTCAGTTCTTTTGTTGGAATGTAGAGATAGATGAACTGGGATGAGTAAATTAGCTAATAAAACTGGTTGGTTTTATCCCAATTTGAAGTTGCTAAAAACACACTTGTGGGGATTAATCACACAGCAAAACTAAATACAAATGAATATGACTTGATATATTTAAATATGAGCAGAGTTTAAGTATATATACAAACTCCACAGAGGATCTCTCTCCAAGAAAAATAAATATCTGTTTTTAATTCCTGGAAGTTGATTTGATTCTGGAAGAAGCCAGAATTCTCTTGTGGGGTTTACTGTCTAATTTAAGCTAGACAAAAAACTGACTTTTGTAATGTGTGTGTTTATACATATGCACATAAACATACATACACACATATTTATATCTATGTATGTGTGCATGTATGTATAAACACACACACACACACACACACACACACACACATACACATAATTCAGTTATGTCTTAGTTTAGATGGTTTAGATGGCTGCTAACTTTAGCTTCTCTAGGAATGGTATCAGAAAATAAACAAATATGATAAGTTTTAGACTGTATATGTATACATATATATATTATTATGTGTGTGTGTGTGTGTGTGTATATATATATATATGTGTGTGTGTGTGTGTGTGTGTGTGTGTGTGTGTGTGTGTGTGTGTATGTATATATATATGTATGTTTATATATTCATGTCATTATGAATGCATGTGTTTATATATGTTCTCACATGCTCACATGCATTTATATATGTGTGCATGTATGTGTGTATAATGTTATGATATAACATTAAACATTACAATTCTACTGTGACTAATTGCAAAGAAAAGTCAAGCAACTGACAAATTATCAGTTATAAAGAAATAAAATATTTATCATAGACAAGAGTTTGTATGTGTGTGTGCATGCATGTGTGTGTGTGTGCACACGTGTGTGTATGCATATTTAGTTTTCTGAGGGCTGGTTTGGTTAACCCTATTGGGTTATCTATATATCTATCTATCTATATCTCTCCCTCTTTCTCTATATATATATATGTATGTATGTATGTATGTATATATGTATGTATGTATGCATGTATGTTTGCCTGTATGTTTATCTGTATGCATGTATGTATGATGTGCATAACAGTAATAACCAAGATATCCCCAAGATGGGAATTAAATCTATCTAATGATTTTAAAATACAGGGGTATTTTTCAGACTTGCTGCACTATATATATTTATATACTGATATATGGATGTTTATGAAAGTGACAGAAAACAGGCTGAATGAAACATAGATACCAAGTTAAGAAGGTTTGAGTGAACAATATTTCTTTGGGGCAACTTTTAACAGTGTAATACATGGAAATCTACTATTATAAGGTGAAAATAAGGTGATGTACTTGTAGTGCTGTTAGTAAGCAGGACAAAATGTTTAGGGGTATTTCTTCTGGCTTTACATTGTGAGTTCAAATTCCACCAATGTCAAATTTGCCTTTCATCCTTTCAGGGTTGATAAAATGAATACCAGTTGAATAGTTGAATGCAGGGGTCCATGTAACCGACTTACCCCTCCAAGTAAAACTACAAGCTTTGTGCCAAAATTAGAAAGATTTTGTTAAGAGATAATATTAAACAACACAAACTTAACTTTGCAGGACACGGTTGATGAAGAAAAGATAAACTTGTGCATTAACTATCACTGTGGGAAACAGTACATCGGGATTCAAGTATGCTCAGCAAGTAGAACATTATAAATACATATATACATATATACACACACATATGCATGCAAACACACATGTATACACACACACAAACACACACCATCAGCAGCATTTAACGTCCATTGTCCATGCAGGCATGGGTTGGATACTTTGACCAGGGCTGCTAAGCTGGATGGCTGCACCAGACTCCAGTCTGATTTTGCATGATTTCTATGGCTGGATGCCCTTCCTAATGCCAACCACTCCAAAAGTGTAATGAGTGATTTTACATTCCACCAGCATGGATGCCATTTGCGTGACACCAGTATCTGCCACGACTGCAATTTTACTTGGCTTGATGGGTCTTCTTCTCAAGCACGACATAATACCAAAGGTCTTGGTCATTGTTATTGCCTCCATGAAGCCTAACATTTACATTCTACCTGCATCGGCAACTTTGCCACTGTGGGACCCAACACTTAAAAGGTGTTTTTTACGTGCCACCAGCATGGTTGCCAGATACATAATACCAGCATATGTCATGACCATGATTTCACTAGGTTTGACAGGTCTTCTCAAGCACATCCTAGCAATAAAGATCTCGGTCACTAGCCATTGCTTCTGTAAGACCCAAAGTTTGAAAATCATGCTTCACCACCTCATCCCATGTCTTCTTTACACAGCTATCCTCATCCATATGCATCACATGACCATACCAGTGCAGTCAACTCTCTTGCACATCACATCTGATGCCTCTTATGCCCAGTTTTTCTCTCAAGATGCTTACTGACTAAGCTGGACTGGTGAATGGTGCATACTATCTAATTATTGTTGATAGTGGTACAAAGTGGCCAGAGGTATGCAGGTGCAATAAACCAACTGCAAAGACTTCCTGTATGAATCATTTGCCCAATATAATGTTCCAAACATATTGGTATCAAATAATAGAACACAATTTACGGGTGGTAAATTCTAAAAGTTCTACAAAATACATGCGATAAAGCATACCTTTACCCTACCCTATCCTACCACCTGAGGTCAAATGAGCAAGTAGAAAGATTCATTGATACTTTCAAATGAGCATTAAAAAAAGCAAGGAATACCAATCAATCTTTGCTAAATTATTGCCAGGTAAAAATATATTTAAAGGAAATACAGAAAAGGCAACAAAACATTTTGAAGTAGGAGATTAAGGTCATTTTAAAATTTACAAAAATGGCAAAGAAGACTAGGTGGATGGTTTTGTAACTAAAAAATTAGGAAACATGATGTATGTAATTAAAGGACAACGTTGAGAACATAAGAGATACCAAAACCAATTAAAGATGAGACATACTGGAAAACGAAAGAAAATACTAATGGAAGTCTGCTATGACATGTTTGAGGTGCCGGCACTGAAGGAGATTGAACCTTGAAGAAGCAGCAGTAGAAAAAGGAAACAAACTACACTTAGAATAATGCGCCCTTGCAAGAAATAGACTGGACCAAGAAATCATAAATAGCAGCAGTCAGAGTGAAGTTTGTGTTTTAGTTCAAGTTAAGTTTGCGGTGAATTTGGAAGGTGTTGGTTGGTTAGTTCATTTGGAATATTAATTGTTGGTTCATGAAGAGGTTGTTGGATCATTACGTTGTTATTATGGCTGCATCATTATCTGATGGCCTTAGGAGAAGCTTGGGATGAGGTTGGGAAGTTGGAATGTGAGCAGTATGTGTGGAAGGGGAACAGAGGTGTGTGAGGAACTGAGAATGAAGAGGGTGGATGTGTGCAGTGTGCAGGAGGTTAGGTGGAGGGGCCAGGGTGCAAGAAAGTGTTGTCCCTTTGACTTTGTTTGAGAAGTTCAGTGCAGGCATTGACCCTGTCAGTCTTGCGTTCGGTAGTCAGCTCTCTCGGTACCCAACGGTCACACACTTTTGAAAAGCCAAGTGATTCGACAATGTTGTAAGCACTTCCATTGCTCACTTCAAAGTTTTCTGCCAACTCATCAAGAGTTATGCGCCTGTATTCTCTGATCAGAGCATCTGCTTTTGCTTTATTGGCAGGATTCACAGAAGCGGACTGACAGTCAGAATGGTGTTTATTGGCTACACTCACAGTTCCCACCTTTTCAGCTTTCAGATGATGGACCCACCTGCATACATTGCTATAATCTAAAGTATTGTCCTTGAAGACATTTTGTAATCGTCAGTGAATGTTCTCAGGGGTTTCCCCCTCACCAACAAGATATTCAATCACTGCTCTTTGTTTTTGACGTAACTCTAAGGGGGCAGCCGTATTGAATTTTCCTTACCAGCCTAAAAACCAGTCTAAAAACCTGAAAAGTAAGAACCAAAATATTTTAGAGCGTAAAAGATAGAATCATTTATAACATGGAATCACTTGGCTTTTCAAAAATTTCACATGAAATAAAGAAAATGGCATTACTTTTTGACTCACCCTTGTATTAAGTAAAAATATGAATGATGATGTTTTTACCATTGAAACAGCTGTAGAGATTGCATGCCAAAGAAGTACTATTGGGTTCAATCCCACTGTGTGGCATCTTGTAATCCACTATAGCCCCCCCAGGCTGAAACCTTGTAGTCCACTATAGCCCCCAGGTCGACAAAAGCTTTGTGAGTAGATTTGGTAGATAGACACTGAAAGAAGTCCATCATATAAATGTATGTGTGTGTGTGCACATACACGCACGCATACACACACACACACACACACACACACACACACTCACACACATATATAAAATCAATGAAGTGATCCATTTTCATTGGATGGTAGTATTCGATAGCCGATACACATGGATGTACTTTATATAGTAAACTCCAAGATCAAAATCCAAATAATGGTTGGTGTTAGGAAAGGCATCCAGCTGTAGAAACTCTGCCAGATCAGATTGGAGCCTGGTACAGCCATGTGGCTCACCAGTCCTCAGTCAAACCGTCCAATCCATGCCAGCATGGAAAGCAGATGTTAAAAGATGATGATGATGATGAGGAGGATATATATATATATTATATATATATATATATAATATATATATATATATATATATATATGTATGTATGTCTCCCTATGCCTGTCATCTCTTATGTCTCTGCTGTAAGGTTTCACTTCCACACACGCCAGCTTAATTTAATTTGTCCTTAGTTGAAAGACACCTGTTGTTAATGTCCTGTTATTTGCATTTGTATTTGTGTACCATTTCTCCAGTTTATTTTTTTTCTGTCCTTGTTTTCGCATACATTCACTGCTTTCTTCCAAGGAATCAAGTGCTCTTAACTTCGTTTTTCGTTGGGGTTGGCCAGATTGGAACAATTTCGAGTATAAACAACTGAAATTGCAAAGATAATCTGGAACTCGACTGAGGAAAGGAAGCTCCAAATGACCCGTCCTTGTTTTTTCTTGTCTCTTTTTTGCATCATCTGTTTGGATGTTTTATGTTCTTTTCCCATTTTTTGTATTCCTTTTATATAATATATATATATATATATTATATATATATATATATATATATATATATATATATATATATGTATGTATGTATATGCATGTATGTACATTATGTATACATGTGTATGTGCATATTTGTGTGTATTGTTGTGTTGACATCATGAGATAGTTGTGAATGAGCATCACCATCATACAAGTAATGCTGTTCATTTCCAACGTTCCATGAAAAACATATGTGCCATGGGGAAATATTAAGTTGCTTAAAAAGGAGCAAGGTTGGTGAAAGAAAGAGCATCTGGATGTAGAAAATCCACCGCAACAAATTCTGTCTGACTTATTCAAGTATAGAAACGTAGGTGTTAAAATGATAAGGATTCAGTCAGAGCTGATGTTTCACTGTCACCACTACAAGTTTTCTCACTTGTGGGCATTTGTTCAGGTGTTCTCTTTGTTATATGAATAAATGAGTAGCTCAGAATCGCAACAAGATAAATTATGAGTTCCAAATGAAGGGTATTATCTCTCTCCCTCTTTCCCTCTCTTTCCCTTATCTTTCTCTACCTCTCTCTCTCTCTCTCCCCCTCTCTGTCTCTCTCTCTCTGAATGACACAAAACATTCATTGTTGAAATGACTAAAACTGGATATAGAATCATACAGTTTTATGAAAGGGTTGATTGACTGGAATATCAAGGTTTGCCTGTCACAAACAGTATGCAAGTGTGTGTGTGCACATGTCTTATATACATATAACTTGTATAAGTGTGTGCGTGTGTATGTATATGTGTGTGTGTGTGTGTGTGTGTGTGTGTGTATACATTCACACATTCACACACACATGCATATTTATTGAGAGAAAAAGAGGGACACAGACAAGCATAAACAGAAAGAGAAAAGGGAAAGTGAGAAACAGATGTCCAGATATTCTTCAGCAAATCACAGCCCACAGAGCCAATGAATGGCTTATCTCTTAAAGATATAAATCCTTCCATATGAGGATGTTGAAGATGTTGATTTATCATGTGCTGTTTGTCTTATCAACAGAATGGCACTTAGTATTGGACAGCAAACCATTTCTCAGTCACACAGTACTTATATATATATATATATATATATATATACCAATTAAGGACTGAACACGAAAAGGGGACAGTCAACATGCTAGATATAGACGTTAAATCGCCATTCTTCACAAAAGATTATGTTCTCATATCAAATTCAGCATAAAACAAAGCAATAAACAAGTGAAAATATACGAAATAAAATAATTACCCATGTACTGATCAGTTTCGGCTATTATTATCTGCAAGGATAACTGCAGCCTTCATCAGCATGGTCCGTTATAAATGCAATTTGCTGGACTAGATGCAAAAACGATACCGAAGTATCGTGTGCATGGAGTTCAGCCTATTACATTCGAATATATCTTTCAAATGCCTTTACTTTGGCGCGTTGAAACCCGAGAAAACCAGCCTGCAGCTAATAATTAGCAGCAGTCAATTTATCGGTTAGAAAACATATTTATTTATATAAAATTAATTAAGGGTAGAAATTGATATTTATCAATTTCTACCCTTAATTAATTTTATATATATATATATACATATATATACATATATCATCATCATCATCATCATCGTCGTTTAACGTCCGTTCTCCATGCTAGCATGGGTTGGACGGTTCGACCGGGGTTCTGGGAAGCCAGAAGGCTGCACCAGGCTCCAGTCTAATTTGGCAATGTTTCTACAGCTGGATGCCCTTCCTAACGCCAACCACTCCGTGAGTGTAGTGGGTGCTTTTTACGTGCCACCTGCACAGGTGCCAGGCGGGGCTGGCAACGGCCACGGTCAGATTGGTGTATTTTATGTGCCACCGGCACGGAAGCCAGTCGAGGCGGTGCTGGCATCGGCCACGAGTCGGATATATATACATATATATATATACATATACATATATACATATATATATATATATATACATATATATATATTATATATATATATATATATATACATACATACATACATAGAAAGATAGATAAATAGATAGATAGATAGATAGATAGATAGATAGATAAATAGATAGACATACAGACATACATACATACACACTCACATGCACATATATACATACATTCATACCTACATACATACACATAGATATGCATACATGTATGTAAATACATGTTTGAATGTGTGTGAATGTGGGTGTGTGTGTGTAAATGTGAATTACACTATCTATACCACCTACTTACAAGAGGGCCTCTAAAAGATCACATGACTTGCTGTAACTGTCAGCCAAATCTGCCTCAAATCATACATTACCTGCATGAAAAACAGATGAACATATTGAATAATTAGTCTTTGAAATGCAATATCCTAGAAGGATGGGTGGTTATGGCTGGAATAACTTTGACCATAGGTTTCATAATGGTTTTATTTCCCAAAGGTTTAGATGCAGCCTTTTTACTACGATCAAACAACAAACATAAACTACTCTATAAACAATTATATATATGTATGTATGTATGTATGTATGTATGCATGTATGTATGTATGTATGTATTATGTATATGTGTGTGTATATGTTTACGTAAAAAGCGCTATCCGAATCGTGGCCGATGCCAGCGTCGCCTCGACTGGCTTCCGTGCCGGTGGCACGTAAAAAGCACCATCCGAATCATAGCCGATGCCAGTGCCGCCTCGACTGGCTTCCGTGCCGGTGGCACATAAAATGCACTAATCCGATCGTGGCTGTTGCCAGCCTCGCCTGACACCTGTGCAGGTGGCATGTAAAAAGCACCCACTACACTCACAGAGTGGTTGGCGTTAGGAAGGGCATCCAGCTGTAGAAACACTGCCAGATCAGACTGGAGCCTGGTGCAGCCATCTGGCTTCCCAGATCCCCGGTCGAACCGTCCAACCCATGCTAGCATGGAGAACGGACGTTAAACGATGATGATGATGATATCTTTATATATAAAAATAAGGTTGTGTGCTGTCTGTCTCCTACGATTTAGATTCCTAACTACTCCCACATTTTGCAGTGCAGTTTAACCAAAACCGGGTATCTTATAGTCGTGATTCATATCGAGCCCTTCTGGGTATTAGCGCGCGTCTACGATGAGTCCTAAAAAATATATATAATGGGTTATAATAGCAGGTAAGGGGGCTTTCTACAGCTGCTTCAGGAGCCCATTTGTCCTGGTAAGTTGTGAATTTTATAATTCACTAGCAGCACAGCCCGGCGTTGCCCGGGTATGTAAGTGCCCCTAGTAGGCAACGACTAATCCCAATCTAGTCCTTTCCCTCTAGGGAACGAAGGCGCATGTGTAGGTTGCAATGTCTTCTCTTCACTCCCAAATAACTATCAAACAGCTATCGATAATTCAACCCAACCAATTCCTACCAGGAAGAAATTACATTCGAGACTTTACCCCCATATACCCCCATATACTTCTGCTAATAGCTGCTGCAGCCGCAAGTTATTTGAATACTTTTTTTGTTTAAACTTTCTTTATAACTACCACCCCAAACGTTTTACCTTAAATTTTTGACGTACCCTAAGGGTCCTCGGACACTACTTGCAAACTCTTGGTTTATTATAAACCGCTTTTGTCGTGTGCACCAAATAACCTTTTCCATTCATTTGTTCAGTTTGGTCACTTCTGACTTTTTCGTTGTTGTCACTCACATTGCTGCCCGCCTTTTTGCCGTTTTTGTACATTTTTATACATTTTGGGATACTTACCCCACGTGTTCCGAGAGTTAAAAAGGTCGAGTTGCGTCCCCTAGACAGTCTGTGGTTTGTGTTTAATACACAAATCGGTTTGCTATGTGTGCCACATATGATTTAATTAACCGATTTTTTCCAGTAATAAAGTATCCTATTGGAATAAAATGGGCCATTATAGCTCCTTGGAGCAGACATGATGCTCGCTGTGAATTTTTTAAAAAATTCCTGCCAATTTGTGAAAGATATTGTCGAAGATATGTCATCTTGAATTTGAACGCGATTTCCCAAAATGGCATGATTTTATCGATTTTTTCTGATGGTAAGGTATTGCATGGAAAACTAACGTCAGAATTAAGTTTCTTAGGGTAACATTAAGCTTCACCATGAGTTTGGTGAAAATAGATTGCAAGTTGCGAAAACTACAACAGAAAATGTGTTGCATATAAGAAGCTTAGATTCTCGACCCCATGTCGAATTTATCGATTTTTTTCAGAACTGGGGGAACTTTTCAAAATTTTCGCTGCGTTAGTTTTGAATTATGACATTGGGCTATGTGTGTGTCAAGTTTCATCAGAATTGGTTGAAAGCTGTGGTCAGGGTGAGGGTACAACCTGACAGACACACAGACAGACAAACTGCCGTTTATATATAGAGAGATGCATCGACAATGTCCTCTTCATCAGGAAAATAGAGAGCAAGGTTCGAAAAAGAGTAAAGAAATTTCATTTAAGGTTACATTATACTGGTCACCAGTTATGGAGTTAGATATTGACTATTTTTATATCAACTTGGTTAGGCATAGAACACAATATTTTGAAATGGCTATGAGAGTCCTGTAGAATAAAATAGCAATCAAAGGAGATACATAGGTAAAAAATGGCTGAGGACCTCTGGTTTAGAAGTCTGTTTTATAACCTCAAGATTCTTTTGTATGGCATTTTGGTTAAATGTCCATTTCTATAACCTCAGGTCAAGCCATAGCTGTGAATGAAATTGTATTGATGGAGACTACATAGAAGCCCATCAGGTGAACTGTACTTGTAATGCACTGTGTCATGTTGATTCTGTCTGAGAGAATTATGTTAAAGGTACATCATCATCATCACCGTTTAGCGTCCACTTTCCATGCTAGCATGGATTGGACGGTTCAACTGGGGTCTGGGAAGCCAGAAGGCTGCACCAGGCCCAGTCTGATCTGGCAATGTTTCTATGGATGGATGCCCTTCCTAACGCCAACCACTCCATGAGTGTAGTGAGTGCTTTTACGTGCCACCGGCACAGGTGCCAGATGAGACTGGTAAACGGCCACGATCGGATGGTGCTTTTTACATGCCACTGGCACGGGGGCCAGGTGAGGCTAGCAATGGCCACAATTAGATGGTGCTTTTTACGTGCTACCGGCACGGAGGCCAGTCGGGGCAGCGCTGGCAATGGCCATGTTCGGATGGTATCACAGCTGGCACTGGTATCACAGCTGCAATTTCCATTAATGTTGATCGATTTCGATTTTCACATGCCTCAACAGATCTTCATAAGTAGAGTTTTGTATCATAAGTGGACCGGCTACATCCCAGGTAGAGGCCACAGGTTATGATCTCACTTGTCCTGCCGGGTCTTCTCACGCACAGCATACTTCCAAAGGTCTCGGTCTCTAGTCATTTCTTCGGTGAGACCTAAAGTTCGAAGGTCATGCTTCACCACCTCGTCTCAGGTTTTCCTGGGTCTGCCTATTCCACAGGTTCCCTCAACTGCTAGGGTGTGGCACTTTTTCACACAATTATCTTCATCCATTCTTGCCGCATAACCATACCAGTGCAAACGTCTTTCTTGCACACAACAACTGATGCTTCTTAGGTCCAACTTTTCTCTCAAGGTACTTACACTCTGTCGAGTATGAACACTGACATTACACATCCATCGGATCATACTGGCTTCATCCCTTGCAAGCTTACGCATGTCCTCAGCAGTCACGGCCCATGTTTCACTGCCATGTAGCATGGCTGTTTGTACACATGCATCATACAGTCTGCCTTTTACTCTGAGCGAGAGGCCTTTTGTCACCAGCAGAGGTAAGAGTTCTCTGAACTTTGCCTAAGCTATTCTTATTCTAGCAGTTACACTTTCAGCACACCCGCCCCCGCTACTGACTTGGTCACCTAGGTAACAGAAGCTATCAACAATTTCTAGTTTTTCTCTCCCTGGAATGTGGCAGAAGTTGGTCTCAGAGCATTTTCAGTGTTTATTGCTCCTGAGCATCTGCCACATACAAAAACTATCTTCCTAGTAAGCCTTCCTTTGACATTGCTGCACCTCTTATGTGTCCATAGCTTACACTTGGTGCATCTTATAGAGTTTCTACCTACGCCTTTTCTACAGATCGAGCAGGGCCATCTACCTGAAGGCGTTTGTGATTTGTCTACCTTCCTACTTATTAGGACTTTGGTTTTAGCTAGGTTGACTCTAAGACTCTTCAATTCTAATCCTTGCTTCCACACCTGAAACTTCTCCTCCAGTTCTGATAGTGACTCAGCAATTAGAGCAAGGTCATCAGCATAGAGGAGCTCCCAGGGGCATCCTATCTTGAATTCCTTCGTTATTGCCTGGAGGACTATGATAAATAGGAGGGGGCTGAGGACTGAACCTTCGTGGACCCCTACCTCTACCCGGAATTCTTCACTGTACTCATTGCCAACCCTCACCTTATCATGTTCTTAATGATGAAATTAACCTCCCTGTCTATATATCTACCCTCTTTGTAATGTTGGCGACTGAAATAAGTATAAGAATGTGCATTGTCCGTTTAATTAAAAAAATTCTATATGTGGCTGAAGATTGCTCGAAATTTTAAAACTGATGTAATACTACAGTGTTTAATAAAATGAAGTAGCATGAAACAATTGCACTACACTACCTTGGATATCCTTGTTGCTTATTTTGCCTATATATATATATATATAGTATTACATACATATAAGAGGGAATTTTACCACTATGTGGAAACCCTTATGTTAGAAGAAGATCCGCTATGGTCTCAACCACTAAGAATTGTTCTCTAGAAAATTTTGCAAACACCAGAAATATAAGCGAGCAAGACAAATGGAAAGTAACAAAAATATAGATTAATCATAAACAAATGTTTCACTGTCGACAAATTACATAATTTTACTTACATAATTTATTTGTAGATCTTCAGTATGATCATCTATACAAAATTTAATTTGCAGAACTACACGCCTGACATCAACACGAGGTCGAAAATGCATGCAGTTCTACCTATTACATATAACCACAAGTGTAATAGGTAGAACCACATAGTGGGAAAATTCCCTCTTATATGTATGTAATACTATTTACTGAACCTCAGTTTTTTTATATGCTAGACCACTAGTGTTAAAATTGATGTTATCAAATTGATATCCAATTGTTCACCCTCATTTTAATTTTAATTATATATATATATATATATATATATATATATATATATATATATAATTATATATGTATTATAGTATAGTAAAACAACAAGATAATGTTGTTAGTAGAAGAGCTTTGGAAAGTAAAGGAGGAGAGTGAAGTTCTGCAACTGAATTAATTTAGAGAAGTTACAGGAAGTTAAAAATCAGACAAGAAAAGGTGAAGCTTTTGTTTTTTGAAAATTTTTTAGAAAATCTTATGAATATATATATTCCTACTCTAGGCACAAGGCCTGAAATTTTGGGGGAGGGGACCAGTCGATTAGATTGACCTCAGTATGCAACTGGTACTTAATTTATCGACCCCAAAAGGATGAAAGGCAAAGTCGATCTCGGTGGAATTTGAACTCAATGTAAAGACAGATGAAATACCTATTTCTTTACTACCCACAAGGGGCTAAACACAGAGAGGACAAACAAGGACAAACGGAGTAAGTCGATTATATCGACCCCAGTGCATAACTGGTACTTATCTAATTGACCCCGAAAGGATGAAAGTCAAAGTTGACCTCGGCGGAATTTGAATTCAGAACGTAACAGCAGACGAAATACCGCTAAGCATTTCACCCAGCATGCTAACGTTTCTACCAGCTCGCCGCCTTCAATCTTATGAATATAAAATATTAGAAAAAAAGCCACCATCTAGAAAATTACATATAATAGAAAAGTTAAAATTAAAATAACAAAAGAATAACAAAAGTAAAGATTAAGTAAATTACAAAAAAATAATATAATGTATATAATAGGTAGAAAAACAACACGTGTTTCGCTGCTATATTTAAGAAATGATCATAGTAGTAGAGAAATCACTTCCATATAAATATAGTTGCTCATCAAGATAAAAATAATTAAAATAAAATAATTAATTAATAAATATACTTTAATATATATATATATATGTGTGTGTGTATATGAAAATTCTAAATATACATAAGTGAAAAATAAAATAATACTTCAATAATTAAATACTTTAAAATTAAATAAAATACACAAAGCATTAAATTGTAATCAAAATAAGAAATGGTTCAAATATAGACAAACTCCTTAAATAAGCTAACCATATAATAAAAATACATGTGTAGTATCTATAGATTTAATATAACAATCTATAACAAAATTGACTAAATATCAAATAATATAATACCGAATTAACTTAAAATTTTATATTACAAATAAATAAGCCACCTATATATCAATATATAATATAATATATAATAATAATATATATATATATATATATATATATATATATATTAGCGAGAATAATATGTTGATGCAAAGTAAGAAAACCTATCAACCCCAAATTAAAGAAAGGTACTAAAATATTAGAACCAAAGAACAATACACTATGAATATGTACAATCACAATCACCAGTCCTCTACCAAACCAGGCAATAACATTAACAATAATAAAAACGATCAAAGTCAAAATAATAGCAAGAACTAACTAATATTGATAAACAAACTAAATTACTAAGTTCAACGATTCTGATTAATCTATCTAGAATTTAAAAAGATAAGCGTCTAATTAACCAACTCAGTCGATTCTATTCATGAAAAATACAATCAAAAATTTGAAACAGTACAAATACACTCAAATCCATTATATAAATTCGTTATATTAATATCCATGTATAATATCTATAGATTTAATATATCACATGATAAAAAAGTTAAACATAAACTTTATATTAAAATAAAAACTACACACACACACACATATATATATATATGTATACACACACACACACACATACACACACATATATATACATATATATATATTATTATATATATATATATATATATATATATAAGCCTCGGCTGGCCCCCTTGCCGGTGACACGTAAAAGCACCGTCCGCTCGTGGCCGTTTGCCAGCTCTGTCTGGCAACCGTGTCGGTGGCACGTAAAAGCACCATCCGTTCGCGTCCGTTGCCAGCCTCGGCTGGCCCCCGTGCCGGTGACACGTAAAAGCACCGTCCGTTCGTAGCCGGTTGCCAGCTCTGTCTGGCCCCGTGCCGGTGACACGTAAAAGCACCATCCGTTCGTGGCCGTTCGCCAGCTCTGTCTGGCACCTGTGCAGGTGGCACGTAAAAAACACCCACTACACTCGCGGAGTGGTTGGCGTTAGGAAGGGTATCCAGCCGTAGAAACACTGCCAGATCTGACTGGGCCTGACGAAGCCTTCCAGCTTCACAGACCCCAGTTGACTCGTCCAACCCATGCTAGCATGGAAAGCGGACGCTAAACGATGATGATGATGATGATGATATATATATATATATATACATACACACTCATCAGCATGAATGCACATAGATATATAATCATACATAGATTACATTGGAAAAGAGTGCATGTGTATATATTTGACTAAATAAATTTGATAACTGAAATTCACTTATAATTCACAGGAAAAGGGTAAAAGAATAGTAACATTAAAGATAAAGAGTAATTGTTATAAACTGTTTGACTTTTTCATTAAATTTGATGGCTGCTTTTGCCCTTTGCCCTATGTAGCATCTTCTAGATGTTTTTTTATATATTTTGAATTTGGTTTTTTGTATTTGGTTTGTTCTTATTCAACAGCAAAACACAGAACAAACTTTGTATTGTGTTTTTTTTAATTTACCACTGCCAAAAATTCTTAATAAAATCAAAAATAATATTGGCATTATGTGATAATATTTAAAAATTTGAAGCTCATATTTCAAACTCTTGTCACATCTCTATGTATAGTAAGAAAGTCCAGTTGTTTGTATATGTGTATATATGCATGCCTGTGTGTATGTGTATATGTGTGTGTGCATTTGGGTTTAGAGTAATTGATAGGACAGAGAAACTGACGAACAGGCTCTATTGCAAGAAATAAGCACTGGTATTAAAGGCAACCAAATCACAGCTAAAATAGGTGCTACACCTTGTATTCTTGCCCAGTTTATGACTTTCATATTTAGTCTTTTATTTCAAACTACAAGTCATATCAGATAGGGATACAGGTCAACATTTTACATAGGAATACACTCCAATGAATTACATATACAATAAACAGTTTTACATATGTCACAATATTATATATTGTTATGTGATATTAAATATGAAATGTTAGATGAACAATATTTTACAAATGAAATGTCCTAAAATTTGCAGCAGAATGCTACAAATTTTGGAATCAATAACTTCATGCTGAAGTCTAATATAAAATTAAATCAAGTTTTCATCTAAATTGAAAACAATGAATCAGTTGTCAATCAATAAATTAACATGTAATGAGGCCTCCGTCTAGTTGTGAACCATCTCACCTAGATTCCAAATTTAGAACCACAACCTAGCTATATTTCCATAAAAAGCAATACAATAAGTATTGGGTGGTATGCAACCAATAAAGTGATGCACTTGAAAGAAAATTGTGTGAAATTCCAACCAAATAGTTTTGCTGAACGTTCTAGAAGTTTTTCTATAAGTTATAAAAGTTAGGAATCATGAAACTATGATATTGCTTGTATGACATTGACAACCATTTTACAACTATCGCACAATATCAAGACAAGGAAACATTAACACACACACACGCACACGCACACGCACACACACACACACAACAAATTTCTTTCAGTTTCCATCTATCAATTCTATTCACAAGGCTTTAGTCAAACTGAAGCTATAATAGTAGACACTTGCTCAAGATGCCACACAGTGGGACTGAACCCAAAACCATGATGTTAGGCAGTAAACTTCTTAAGCACATGGCCACACCTGTACCTTCAGGAATACACATACAGAAAATTGTATGTATTATTTACCAACTGAACATGGAAGAGTTAGGTAAGGTGAAGGATATTAACTTAGATTCCAACAAGAAATATAAGAAAGTCATTCCTTTTAGAGTAAAAGTGTGCGCATTAGCATTTATACTTTGAAAAGCTACCACTATGTCTAACACTTTTACATTTCACACCTCTTTATAATATCACTTGCCATATGTTTAGAGATGTTTTTCCCATCCCAGAGTGCTTTGTTTTTCCTGGGAAGCCAAGCCTCTTTCTTGGCCCCACATCACTCAGTCTTCAATTAATAAGGAAGTCTGTTGATTTTGTTCAGTAATTTACAGAGGAAAAGTCTTCTTAGAATTAATGCTCTTTTAGGAGACAGTGCTTAGCTCTAGCTCTATGGTGTTAAGTGATTGAGAGATAAATTTACCTTGAGAGAGTAACATGGTCTTTCGCAGATAACATTCCCAGATAATCTGGTGCCTATTCCTAATAGTTAGGTAAACAGCAATGCAATGAATTTTAGTGTATTACTTAAATGCACAATAAAACACAAGCAGTAAAGAAGCTTCATGAGCTTGTAGTCAAATACTGTGTCTAGCTAGTTGTTTCACTCCTGTTGTCTCCTTAGTGCATTAGACTAGACATGCAATACTGCTATATAGAGTTCATTCATTAAAATCCATTATACATCATTAGTCATCTTAGATCTGAAAATAGCAATCAAGGTATATTTCTCTGATGAGTGACCAGTCTCACTCCCCCATTGCTATTTACTTTTAAGTAAGTGTCATTTATAAAAATTCTATGAGTTGTCAGCTTTGCTTTTCTTGATCAGAGTTAGTCATTAATGTTAATTCATCCCATTCAGTATCACTATAATCATTATCATCATCCTTTCAAGTCTATCTTCCATGCTGGCATGGGTGGAATATTTTACAATGATCTAATGGGTCAGAGATCCACATCTTGCTCCAATGTTAGTTTTGGCATGGTTCCTACAGCTGGATGCCTTTCCTTAAGCCAACCACTTTATAGAATGTATTGGGTGCTTTTTTTGTAGCACCAGCACTAGTGAGGTCACCCTGAAACTTGAAAGACTAAAAAGATCTCTCAAATAAGAGAGTAAGTTGGAAGGAGGAATGTTATTTTATACAAGATGTTGAGAGATTAGAGTGAGTGGTTCAAATGGAGAGTTCAAAGTTCTGCTACAAACCCAGGTCATTAGAAACATATCTCTTCTCAATACAAAAAAAGTGTGTAATATTAATGCTTTCTAATTTTTGCACAAAGCCAGCAATTTTAAGAGGAGAGGTTAAGTTGATTACATCAATCCCAGTGTTCAGCTGTTACTTTATTTTACCAACCCCAAAAGAATGAAAGGTAAACTTGACATTTGAACTCAGAACATAAAGATTCAGAAGAAATTTTGCTATGTATTTTTGTATGGATTCTGCCAGCTCACTACATTAGTATGTAATATTGGTTTCAAATTTTGTCACAAGTTCAGCAATTTTAGGGGAGGAGAAAGTCAATACATTGATCCCAGTTTTCAGTTGGTACTTATTTTATCAACCTCTACAGGATGAAAGAGACAAAGTCACCTCAGTGGAATTTGAACTCATAGCGGAAAGACAGATGAAATACTGCTAAGCATTTTGCCTGGAATGCTAACAATTCTATCAGTTTGCTGACTTACTTTATTATGTAATATTAATAATAATATTAATATTAATAAGAAACAATTAAGATAATATATTGACTGAATGTTTTCAGGAAAAAAAAAAACAAGTCTAGAAAATTTATGGCAATAACAGTGTCAACAATAAAATTCTAAAATATTAATCTAGTGGTAAGACATTAATCAAATCTTATGTCAGTTAACTGGTATTTGAGTCTTATTGGATGTTTTATAGCAAATACCCCCAGGGAGATTTTAAACATAAAATCTTAGCTAAGGATGTTTATGTTGAAGTAAAATCATAAATAAATAAATACAAACATTAATATGATTGTATATACAAAAAAAAATTTGAGAAAGTAGGTTTTATGCTCGAGTTTGAAATTGTATGTTCAGGTCTGATTAAAGTACTTTTTGATGTCCTACATAGATAGCTGTTTGGTCAATGTAGCTTTTAGTGTCTTTTGTTTGTCTTTTTGTTTTTATTCAGTTTTATTCTAACACAAAAAGTCAGTGGGGTTGGTGCAGAACTAATAACACATTCAACTAAACGTTCTATGGTATTTAGTTTCTTCTCTCCACACCACAAGCTTCTCAGACATTTTTTAACTATTGCTCCATTTATTTTACAAATGCTTTTCCAACAACCCCTTACTACATCATCATCATCATCATCATCACTATCTTCATCATTTAACATCCATTCTTCCATGCTTGCATGGGTCGGATGGAATTTACTTGTAGCAGATTTTCTACAGCCAGAGAATCTTCCTGTTGCTAACCTTCACCTGTTTCCAAGTCATGTAATATTCCTCCATAGTCAGACATATTCCCATAGAATACTGGAACTGAGTGATACTGCTTGTATGGCGGTGACAATCATTTACAATTATTACCTGATGTCAAGACAAGGAGACACAAACACACTCGTTCACACATACGCACATATAAGATGGGCTTCTTTCAGTTTCCATCTGCCAAATCCACTCACACAACTTTGGTCAGCCTGAAGTTATAGTAGAAGACACTTGCCTAAAGAGCCATGCAGTGGAGCCACATGGCTGGGAAGCAAACTTCTTACCACACAGCCACACCTGTGCATATTCAGCCCCTCCAGCACCTACAATTCAACAAAATTAAATACACTACAAACAATTGCTATGTATTGGTAATCATTTAGATGGTGAATTGACAGAATTCTTAGCACACCAGATGAAGTGCTTAGCAGCATTTCATCCATCTTCGTGTTCTGAGTTCAAATTCCACTGAGGTCAACTTTGCCTTTTATCCTTTCAGGAGTCGATAAAATAAATATCAGTTGAGTACAGGAGTCAAGGAAATCAACTTACCCACCCCCAAACTTGCTGACCTTGTGCCAAAATTTAAAACGAATATATTGGTAACCATTAGAATACTTCTAGCATGTTAGTCATTTCATCAATATAAGACAGAATGTCAAAACAATATTTCAACCACTAATAATTCTTTCTACTTTCTACTATAGGCACATGTCCTGAAATTTGCAGGAGAGGAATAGTTGAATACATCGAACCCAGTACTCAACTGGTACTTATTTTATTGAACCCAAAAGGATGAAAGGCAAAGTCAACCATGGCAGAATTTGAACTCAGAATGTACAGATAGATAAAATACATAAAATACTGCTATGCTAATGATTCTGCCAGCTTGTCGCCTTATTTCAATCAGTAATAATGATTTCTGATTTAGGCACAATGCCAGTAATTTTGAAGGGAGAAGAACAGTAGATCTTATTTGTGTATATGAGGGCTCATACATATATGAAGAGGCATGGTAGATCTTGTATGTGTATGTGAGTGTATCTCTATATATATAAAAAGTAAAATGTCTGTGTGTTTGTGTGTGTGTGTGTCCTTTATACAAATCCACAATTTTTCAGTTAGAGGGCTCGCACTTTCTATGGTCATTCAAAACCGTCAAAGGGTGGTCATGCACATCTTTACATTTCCCAAAGCCATTAAAAAATGAATAGAAGTGACTTTTTGTGAATTTTCTATCCAAAACCCAATCAAAATGCCCGAAACTTGATATGCCAGCAAGCTGTATGTAATTAGTCGAAGATTTGGACACTACTCGAGCATATGTGCACATGCACGCAGCTGTATATGCATGTACTAGCACTATGACCTGGCATTGCCGGGTCATAGTGCTAGTATATATTAAAGAGGTATACAAGAATTGTACTTATATTTTTCTGTCTTTCAAATCCAATCACAAAGTTTTGGGCAGTCTAGGGTTATAAAATCGTATTAACCCCTTTTTATGCGATAAAACAATACATAGTTTGTGATCCTTCAGAAAGCACTTTCATGCAAACCCACGCAAATTGTACCCCACTCCTTCACTTTTAAACAAACAATAACTTCCATTATGCCATTAACTATATATCAGTGGTGCCAATTCTGGCCATAAGAAAGGAGCAAATAATACAATGTGCCTGTAGGTCATAACACCCGGGCAACGCCAGGATGCATTGTTAGTGTGTGTGTGTGTGTGTGTGTAACAAAAGAGGGGGTGTATTTTCATGAAGGAAAAAAATATAGGCAAATTTGTTGAAAATGCACCTAAATTTGAAAAGCTATAGTAGAAGACATGTATATGTATGCATGCATGCATACACATATGTATGTATGTATGTATGTATGTACACACACAAACACACACACATTATTCAAAACAGCTTGATTTGGATTCCATGCTACTTCAAGCTTTGAAGGCCCTAACAGAGCCTTTCTTGTCCCTCCAAAGCTTGAAGTAGTATTGAATCTGAATCAAACCGTTTTGAATGATACATTTAACTGCCAATAAATGTGGTGAGTGCCCTTTCTTTCATTTGTCCACTCACTCATATAGAATATATGCATATATTTATATGCATGTATGTATGTATATACAACCATACATACACACACACACACACACACACATACGTGTATACGTACACCCTCACATACCTATCCAAGATCTATCTACCATTTTACATGTGATGCAAATTACTTAGCTTCAGTCTCAGACTTAGTTATTTGCAAAGCGCCATAATGCCCAGTCAAGAGAGACTGAAACATAACACCAGTACCTTACAGATTCCTTTCATGCTCAAAACTCTGGCACCTTCCATTCTTTACACTAAATCTCCTCTCCCTTTTCCTGCCTCCTCCTCCTCCCCTTGCCTGCTTCAGCTCCTCTTCCTTCTCCTCCTCTTCGCTCTCATCCTTCCGTTCCTCCTCCTCCTCCTCCCTCACTATTGCCCCACGCCCTTCACTATTTGTTCCTCTCATCCCAAACCAATCTCCTTTCATGTGTATATTATCAATGGCATGTGTATATATCCAAAATACACAGACACACATAGACACACACACACACATATATATGTGCACACACAGGCACACATTCTTACACACACATACACATACATATACGTCATACACATGCACACATACACACACATACACATATAGACACATATGCATACACATAAAGTTGCAGAAAGTCTCATACCATATACATACACACATGCACACACATACACATATACAAGCTCAGTATAAATACAAACACACACATACACAAATTTGTAGAAATTCCCTCTCTCTCCCTCACAAACACACATACTCACACACTCCCTACAGACATCATCATTAGCAAAATAGTTAATGCATACCTGAATTCTACGATTATATGACTCTCCCCAACCCTTCCCCATCTCTCCATTCAGCACTACCATGCCCACCGCCACTGATGGAATTTCTTCAGCAGAGGTAACCTGAGACTATCACCCCCACCACCCACCCAATCAATTCCACTCACAGATACAATCCTCAATTCCACTGCGACAGAATAAGGAGTTCATATCCTCTTGCTACATTGCTCTGCTCTTTCCATATCTTTCTCTGAGTGTTCATGTGTATGTGCATTATATAATATATATTACATGTGTATCCGTGTGTGTGCATCTCTCTCTCTATATATATATGTATATCATCATCATCATCATCATCATTTAGCGTCTGCTTTCCATGCTAGCATGGGTTGGACGGTTCAATTGGGGTCTGGGAAGCCAGAAGGCTGCACCAGGCCCAGTCTGATCTGGCAGTGTTTCTACGGCTGGATACACTTCCTAACGTCAACCACTCTGTGAGTGTAGTGGGTGCTTTTTATGTGCCACCGGCACAGTTGCCAGACAGCACTGGCAAACGGCTACGGTCGGATGATGCTTTTTACGTCCCACCAGCACGGGGACCAGGCAAGGCTATCAACGGCCACGATCGGATGATGCTTTTTACGTGCCACCGGCACGGAGGCCCGTCGGGGCGGCACTGGCAACGGCCACGTTCAGATGGTTCGCTTATGTGCCACCGGCACTGGTATCACAGCTACAATTTCCATTGATGTTGATTGATTTCGATTTTGATTCTGATTCTCACTTGCCTCAACAGGTCTTCACAAGTAGAGTTTTTCTAGTTTTTCTACCTGGAATGTGGCAGAAGTTGGTCTCTGTGCATTTTCAGTGTTTATTGCTCCTGAGCATCTGTCACATTCAAAAACTATCTTCCTAGTTAGCCTTCCTTTGACATTGCTGCACCTCTTATGTGTCCATAGCTTACACTTGGTGCATCTTATAGAGTTTCTACCTACACCTTTTCTACAGATCGAGCAGGGCCATCTACCTGAAGGCGTTTGTGATTTGTCTACCTTCTTACTTATTAGGACTTTGGTTTTAGCTATGTTGACTCTAAGACTCTTCAATTCTAATCCTTGCTTCCACACCTGAAACTTCTCCTCCAGTTCTGATAGTGACTCAGCAATTAGAGCAAGGTCATCAGCATAGAGGTGCTCCCAGGGGCATCCTGTCTTGAATTCCTCCGTTATTGCCTGGAGGACTATGATAAATAGCAGGGGGGCTGAGGACTGAACCTTCGTGGACCCCTACCTCTAACCGGAATTCTTCACTGTACTCGTTGCCAACCCTCACCTTACTAGCAGCGTCCCTGTACATGGCTCGCACAGCTCTCACTAACCATTCATCTATCCCTAGTTTCCTCATTGACCACCAGATAAGGGATCGGGGGACCCTGTCAACAAAAGCCAGGTACAGAGGTTTATCTTTGGATAGGTATTTCTCCTGCAGCTGTCTTACCAGGAATATAGCATCAATGGTGCTTTTCCTGGCACGAACCCAAACTACATCTCATGTAAACTGACTCTCTCTCTAATTAGTTGGGCTATGACCCTCTCTGTGACCTTCATTACTTGATCCAGCAACTTGATACCTCTGTAATTATTTGTATCTAACGCGTCACCTTTACCTTTGTAGCAGTTGACTATGGTGCTGCTACACCAGTCATTGGGTATGACTCCTTCGTGTATCACCTGGTTAACTATACGGGTAACTAGGCTATAGCCGACACCACCAGATATTTTGAGCATCTCTGCAGTAATTCCTGATGGGCCTGGGGCTTTCCCTGTCTTCATGCTTCTAATTGCCTTAACTACCAAGATACTGTCAACTCGGATAGCTGGTCCCTCTGTTCGGTCGACATTCGGCAGACTCTCTTTATCCCATTCATTTTCTTTATTCAGCAACCTTTCATAGTGGCGTCTCCAAACCTCTCTCTTTGCATCCTCATCTAGCGCAAGTGAACCATCATCCATGCAAACACATTTCTCTCCTACCACATCACGATCCTCTCTCACACACTGTCTTGCAACACGAAATACCTCAAGTTTTTCATCCTCATGGTGCAGAACATTGGCAAATTTTTTCTTATCTGCTTCCCCTCTGGCTAAATACACCTGCGTCCTAGCCTCCCTTCTGGCAGTCTGATACACTTCCTTGCTACCACCGCTCTTCTAGTCCTTCCAAGCCTGTTTCTTTTGTCTAATAGCCCTGTCAACAATATTGTTCCACCACAACGTTATTTTGGGTCTTGAGGGGACTTTGCACCAACCACAGATCTGGTCGGTGGCTCTCAGCAGGTTGTCCCTTAGAGACCTCCAGTTGTCTTCTACCCTGTGTGAAGCTATATCCCCTTCTATTTCGTCAAAGGTGTCAAGTAATATGTCTCTAAATCTCTGTCCATTCGCAGAGTCTTTAAGCTTCCAGACCCTTCTTCTCCATGTTGGTCGTCTTCTAGTCGTCCTCTTAGTCCTGATCCTAAAGTCACTAACTACCAGTCTATGTTGTGGGGTACATTCTTCGCCTGGGGAGGTTTTGGCATTTATAAGTAGCCATTTTCCCTGTTTCTGGCAAGGATGTAGTCAATTTGGCTAGTATGTCGGCCCAATCGGTAGGTGACTAGGTGGCTGGTAAGTTTCCTGAAGTTAGTGTTGCAAACCATAAGACTATTCGCATCGCAGAACTCCAGCAGCCTGGTTCCCTCCTCGTTGCAGGAACCATACCCGTAGCCTCCATGTACACCATGGAAGCCCTCAGCATGTCATCCAACATGCCCGTTGAAGTCCCCAGCCACAATGAGAAGGTCTCTGTCATTCGTCAATGAGGTAGTCTGCAGTAGGGTGTCATAGAATCGGTCTTTCTGTCCATCGAGTAGCCCTGGCTGAGGGTCATAGGCCGATATAATGGTTGCTAATCCATGATGAAGCAATAATCT
>NW_021824665.1:47500-58944 GCF_006345805.1 Octopus sinensis | reverse complement strand
TCGGTGAGACCTGATGCTATACCGTGCGATACAGAAACTTATCGATCTGGTTGGCACTCCGTCGGT
The DNA here is from genome assembly GCF_006345805.1 of Octopus sinensis. Classification (NCBI taxonomy): domain Eukaryota; kingdom Metazoa; phylum Mollusca; class Cephalopoda; order Octopoda; family Octopodidae; genus Octopus; species Octopus sinensis. Next base: position 58,878 of record NW_021824665.1, on the reverse strand, counting down.
TACGACGACGAGGGATCCAGTTGATCCAATCAACGGAACAACTTGCTCGTGAAATTAACGTGCAAGTGATGAGCACTCCACAGACACGTGTACCCTTAACGTAGTTCTTGGGGAGATTCAGCGTGTTACAGAGTGTGATTAGGCTGGCCCTTTGAAATACAGGTACAACAGAAAGAGGAAGAAAGAGTGAGAGAAATTTGTGGTGAAAGAGTACAGCAGGGTTCACGACCATCCCCTGCCGGAGCCTCGTGGAACTTTTAGGTGTTTTCGCTCAATAAACACTCACAACGCCCGTTCTGGCAATCGAAACCGCGATCCTACGACCTCGTGTCCGCTGCCCTAACCAGAGGGTCATTGCACCTCCACACTTATCGATCGAGGAATGATAAAATTGCAGATCTTTACGGTTTAAACGGCAATTTTTAACATAATTTCTAGGTAACTAAAAAAAATTTAAACTTCGTATACTGGTAGAATGTGTTTATAAAACATATTTTTCTCTTGGCTTTATTGAGAAAATCCTATAGATTGTAAGATATTTGGGTTTTTTTTCTTCAATTTCTGCAATTTCAACCAATCAATGACGTCCATTGAGGTAAAAAAAACATTCTGTGCCATATGAATATGTCCCTCGTTTAAGAAACAGATTGGGTTTATTTACATTTGTGAAGAAAAAAAGATACCCTCCCCCCACCCTTAACCCTAACCCTAACTAACCTTAACCCTACAACAGATTGAAATGCAATAGATCGATACTAGGGTCATAATTGTGGGTGACAATTTCATATGACACCGCTAGAAAAAACTGCCGTTCAAACCGAAAAGATCCAAAATTGCTATTCAACAGTTAAGAATTATGAAATGATATCTCAGTAAGACCTCATGCTATGCCATACCGTACAGGAACATAACTAACGGCATAATAAACGTATAGGGTACTCTAGAAATTATTCTATCTCCCTCGTAATAAAAGCTAGGTGTAACTGGCAACGTTTAAAAGACGGTCGGCTCTAGGATCACTGTGCTTTAACGGGCAAATATATTTCTTCGGCTGTGTATGCATATACTGACTCATTCTTAAAACCTGTTTCACTGGAAATTTATTGAAGTAAAAAAATATATAAACGAAAACTAAATTCTACGTAACTTACTTTCACCTATTTACTCTCTCACACTTTCTCGATCCCCCTCTCTCTCTCTCTCCTCTCTCTCTCTCTCTCTCTCTCGCTCTCTCTACTTCTTGCTTTTACTCTTTCTCCCTCTCCTTCAATCTTAATATTTCTATGTCTCTTTTACGCTATCTCTTTGACACTCTCACCTTTTCCTCCCCGATTTCCTCGTTCTGTATCTCATTTCTTGCCCAGCATTACCAAATTAATAGCGTAATTTAAGTTTTATCTACATAATTATCTCTACCTTCGAATAGATAATTACCAGTGGAAATTTCGATGGTAATTCCATGCTGTAAGTTGCAGAATATCAGACGCTAAATTATATACCTGTCCACGTTATAGATTGTATGTAAATATCGTCCATTATTTATTGTAATTATAAAGCATCTACGTACTCTATAATATTCAAATGACCAAAGAAGAATCGAAATGATTTCTACATCTGATTACAAAATACAGTTTCTATTGATTTTCCAAATTCATAAAGCTCTTCCATAGATACATAATACATACTTACATACATACGTTTATGAGCATACTCATACACCAAAATCACGCATACAGATGTGTATATATATTGGCTAAACTGGCAATATGACCATTCCGAAATATAACATATATATATATATATATATATATATATGCCAAGTCGATGAAGTGCTACTTCAGTGCTTAAAACAGTAGATATTACGTTGCGTGCAACCGAGATGACAACACAGTGGTACCGAAGCAATTGTCTCTGGTCACTATTGATATGTTAAAAACATTCTTTCTCATCGTATATGGATTATGTTTTACTCTTCGCGAGAAACATGACACATTGATGCATCTCCTTGCGAACTACGTTAAGGGTACACGTGTCTGTGGAATGCTCAGCCACTTGCACGTTAATTTTTCACGAGCAAGCTGTTCCGTTGATCGTATCAGCTGGGGCCCTCGTCGACGTAACCGACGGAGTGCTATATATATATATATATATATATATATATATATATATATATATATGAAGGGAGAGAGAAGGAGAGAGAGAAGGAGAGAGAAAGAGAGCGAAGGAGATACGCACACACATATTATACATTTATATATAATTATTCTTCCCAGAGAATATTGTTGACAGTGACCGCGAAGTTGCACTCATCATATTCACTGTCTACAACTATAAACAAAATTATACAGTAACGTATCAGATTAATGTAAAATTAATTTTATTATAACTGAACATAAAAACTAACAATATATACTTTACTCTTTTACACTTTTACAGTAATTTGACTTCGGCCATGCTGGAGCACCGCCTTTAGCCGAACAAATCGATCCCAGGAATTATATGTAACAGATCTTGTGACGCATATTCATCTTATCAAATTCTCGAACCACGTAACATCAATTTTTGAAACACACTGAATACAAAAGTTCTCATCACTTAATTGAGAGACATCTAATTAGAAATGCTAATGCAAATGAGTCGATTCATTACATTAATGGAGGACTTGCGGATTTGTCTTTTTTTTTTAATAACAATATTGTGCAAAATGTCCTTGAAGTAACGTGTGATTATTTATCATTCTATCTATCTATCTATCTATCTATCTATCTATCTATCTATCTATCTATCTATCTATCTATCTATCTATCTATCTATTTGTCTGCCTATATAATCTATGCATGTATTTATTCTATATGCATTATATAACAATAACAATAATAATAAAATAATAATAATAATATAATAATAATAATAATAATAATAATAATAATAATAATAATATTAGAAGGGTAAATAGAAAAGGAATTTGAACTCTTTTATCTAATTTCGGTATATGGTGAAGCAATTAGGTGAATCTTAATTATAATTATGTATGTGTATATATATATATATATATATATATATATAATATATATATATATATAATATATATATATATATATAACATATAGATGAGAGAGAGAGAGAGAGAGAAAGAGAGATAATATCATATATCTTGTACATAAGTTATTTGTATATAATATGCAATGTGCAATATATGCATGTCTGTGTATATATATATATATATATATATATAGATGTGTGTGTGTGTGTGTGTATGTGTAAGTAGGAGAGAGAGAGAGAGAGTTATATAGGCTAACAGATAGATAGAACTATGTTTCGTGTATGTATGTATACGTTTCTGTGGATGTATATATACGCGAACGAAAGTAAGCATGTTAGAAATACAAAATCTGTCCATCAGATTACCGCTTGCATTGTTATCTAATTTTGATACAATAACCGCACGTCGCCAGGTCACTTTGCTTGTATAAACACGAATTGAGCAATAACTAACATTGTTAAACCTTACGTAAACGGTACCGAAATATGTTAGTTAGTTAGTTAGTTAGTTAGTTAATTTTGGCTCAAAAGCAAATAGCAAGGCCATGTAGGGGGACATGGAGTTAAGTACAGGGTGGTGTTCATGTAAAGAGTTCAGGCCACTTGAGGTCCAGGGAGGCTTTGAACAAAGCGGTCGTCGGCATCTTCACCATCTCGTCTGGCAGCTTGTTCCACGGATCCGCAACCCGGACGGAGAAAGCTTCTCTCCTTCGATTGAGATGAAATCGTCGCAGGTAGAGCTTTTCGGAATGACCCCGCAGCCGACGCTCCGGAGCAGGAGTGAAGAACAGCTCTTTCGAGAGGTTACACTTCCCGCTTATGATGTTGTGGGCGAGAATGAGATCACCACGGCGGCGGCGTTTTTCAAGAGAACAAAGGTCGAGCGTCCTCAGCCTTTCTTCGTAGGACAAATTTTTGAGACCATGAACCATGCGGGTAGCCAGCCTCTGGACTCTTTCCTATGCATACACTCCAGATCAGGTAAACTGACATGCTTACGTTACAGGTGTTAATGCTCAACAAAAAGAAGGGATACCATATTTCGAAACCCCAGGCTTGGCTCGAATTTTAAATGAATTATCCGAACTAGGAGGAATAGCAGTGGAAGCGCAATAGTGCTAAAATCAACAGAGCAAGAAAACAAATTATTCGCCTAAGATATTAGCTCCTTAGTGAAAATTCGATGTAATTCTGTCCTTGTTTATCCTCTCTGTCTTTATCCTCTCTGTGTTTAGCCCTTTGTAGGTAATAAAGAAACAGATATTAGCTCCTTAGTGAAAATTCGACGTCAAATGCCATTATTTTTACAAACTACATCATAGGAGTATATTTAGAAACATCAGCTGTAAAATGAAGCGCATGGCTCAGTGGTTAGACTGTCGAGCTTACGATCGTGAGGTTGTGAGCTCGAATCCCGGACCGGGCTGCGTGTTGTGTTCTCGAGCAAGGCACTTTATTTCACGTTGCTCCAGTTCACTCAGCTGTAGAAATGAGTTGCGACGTCACTGGTGCCAAGCTGTACCGACCTTTGTCTTTCCCTTGGATAACACTGGTGGCGTGGACAGGGGAGGCTGGTATACATGGGCGACTGTTGGCCTTCCATAAACAACCTTGCCCGGACTTGTATCTAGGAAGGTAACTTTCTAGGTGCAATCCTATGGTCATTCATGACCGAAGGGGGTCTTTATTTAAAAATGAAGCAGAGATAACTACTCATTTAATTATATCAGAGTTAATTGGTATGGACAGAATCAATGATTAAGTGATAGAAATTATCAAAACTTGAAAAATATGAGCTTCTATTATTTTACAAGGAGCACTAGTCTTGAAATCGAAACAACGATCGTACGATAGCGAATGCAAATCCCTCGCCACCAGGCCACTCGTCTTCATGTGTGTGCATGTGTGTGTGTGTACATGTAACTATAGACTTTCCATACGTACATACTAAAAGCCAAATGCGATCAAGCAAGGGACTCCAACAGATAGGACTGCAAGTAAATTGACCAATGAGAAACTATATGCTGCTAACCAATTTCTCCTAAAACAGGCCAAAAAAAAGAATACTTTAGTGAAACGGGGATTGAAGAATTCTTTACAGATAGACGAAATGAAATGGCCAACGAAGAATACTAAAACAACGACTTTTATAGGCAATAACTTAACAGTAGATAACAGTTCATACAGAAAATGTTTATTGTAATGGATTATAAACAATAGTGGAGGCACATGGCCTAGTAGTTAGAGCAGCGAACTCGCGGTCGAGGGATCGCGGGTTGGAATCTCAGACCAGGCGATGTGTGTGTTTATGAGTGAAACACCTAAGCTCCACGCGGCTCCGACAGAAGGTAATGGCGAACTTCTGCTGACTTTTTCGCCTCAACTTTCTCTCTCTTACCTCCTACATCTTGCAGCTCACCTGTGACGGACCGGAGTCCCGTCCAGGTGGGGAACCTATACGCCAAGGAAACCGGGAAACCGGCCCTTATGAACCAGTCGTGGCTCGAGAAGGAACAAATATTATAAACAATAGGTTTAAAACTAGCTTCAGTTCCGAACGATTTAGTCCTGCTCTTAGGATTAGATGGCATGAAAAACGAGACACAGATAAACTAATTCACTTTCCATGAAATATAGATTCTAAACCAATCTCTGCCTACATACATACACACATATACGCATACACACATACATACATGTAGACATATATTTATGTATGCACGCATGTAAGTGTATATGTACGAGTATATGATAATGACATGTTTTCTCTCATTATCAATTTATAGATAACCACTTAGAGCGGCGAACATTATTAACAATTTTCACTTTTTTTTTGCGTTTGTTTTCTTTTTCATGTAGATATGTTACTGTACAGCTTTTATTGATTTCTGTCAACGGTCTACACCAAACGCACCTATAATTTTAGGGTATCACCGGAAATGAGTTTGTGTAACATTTATGACGTTCCCCAGGGATACAGCAGCGTGCATATGCATACGTACAAGTAAACAAGCGTGCATACATAAATGTGTGTGTATATATACATGCATATATATATATATGTATGTATGTATTATGTATTATGTATGTATATGTGTAAATATATTTGTACACACACACACACACATGTACATTAGCTTTCACCTTCTACATGAACAGACGTCATACTTCACCTATTTCGTTCATTTTCAGACCGGCAATGAAACAAGTATTTATTGACCCACCAGAGTCGGAAAAGCCCTACTTTTCGAAACATCGGTGTCAATGATATATTACTGGCAGAATGATAAAATATATAACACTAATTAACACATGCAATTAAATATATATATATATATATATATATATATAGATATATAATATATATATATATATATATATATATATATATATAGTGTATATATTTACTTGTATATATACATGTTGGTGGGGTATTATTTCTATTTCATCGAGCGAGTAGCACATGAATAACATTTTGTCCCTGTCATACTTTGTATACATCGTTTCTGTTCTAGGTTGTTTCTTTCTTTCTTTATTTTTTTTATCAGATGTGCAAATCAATTTACAAGCCATATGAAGTTCAATAATGTATCTGAAGAATAATATTTGGGAAATTAACATGCTTTAAACGTGCTTTCCACTAAGCCTATGTAGCATTGAAGCTCAGATTGTGGTAACCTTTTTTGTAAAGAAAGATTTGCATCATATTTAATCGTTTCAACATGTATGGGGAATTACCAGAAGTTAGACTGCATGTGCATGTGCAATTTCTCACTCGAAATTTTGTTTTTATGTAGCGCAACATAATTTCAGTGACACTACGGCTGTATCAATCATTTAACACGCACGCACGAATACATACACACACACATATACACACAAATGTACGTCCCTGTTGGTCAATGCACCGTCTAATTTGGATTAACATCAGAGCACTTAGAGCATATAAATATACAGATGATGTGATGGTTCTTATTCCTTTTTCCTATGGTAATAGTTTTGCTTCCCAACGACATGGTTGAGGATCAGTCCCATTGTACGCGCGGTACATTCGTCAAATCTTATTTACAATAGATTCGGGCCGAACAAGGTTTTTTGAGTAGATTTTATAGATAGAAAATGAAAGAAGCCCGTCATATATATGTAAGTATGAATGTATGAATATATGTATGTAAGTGTGTGTGTTTGTGCGTTTGTGCACGTGCATGTGGGCGTTATTGTGTAAGTGTTTCTCTCCTAGCACCACTTTAATTGAGTTAGTATTTCTACATCACCGAAACTTAGTAATTCAGCAAAAGACACCGACTAAATAAGTAAGGGGATTAAAAAATATTAAGTACTCGGATTAATTCGTTCGACTGAAATTCTTCTGCAGTAACATCATGGCTGCAGTCTAATGACTGAAGCAAGTAAACAACTAACATTGTATATATATACATATATATATACATATATATATATATAACGGGAAGCTTTATGAAAATAACAAAAGACGAAGGCAGGTGGAAAACAACGAACAATTGTATTAGTATGGCGCTCAGGAAATATAAATAAAACAAGTCTTTAACGTTCGAGCCTACGCTCTTCAACAGAAAGATACACAGAGAGAGAAAAACACAGAAAGAAGGAGAGAAAATATATATATATATATATATATATATATATATACATCTGTCTATATATATATGTTTGTGTTTATATATATAAATATATATATATAATATTAATTCGAGACAAAACCACTATTTTGCACTATATAATATTTTACTAAAAATTGGATTTAATCCTAAATCTGATTTTTTCCCTGTAAATTTGGATTTATTCCCTAATATTTATTAATATAAATATATATATATATAAATATATATATATAGGATATATATATGTATATATGTATATATGTATATATATATATTACATATATATATATATACATATATAATTATATATATATATATATGTGTGTGTGTGTCTGTGTCTGTGTGTGTTTGTGTTTATATATATATTATATGCATATACATAGCATTTATATATATATATATATATATATATATATATATATATATATATATATATATATACATACATATATATATATATGACTGTATATATATATATACATATATGTCGATACATATAAATATATATATGATAAAAGCTCACGTAAAATATATGTGAACATGCACACATGTATGTTGGCCATTGAACCATTACAGCACCATGCATAATACATGATGTCATCATATAGAACCAGTAGACTACGTGACATTCTAAACCAGTTTAAAAAAAAAAAACATATACGTAAAAAAAAAGACACAAACACTATTACCTTCATCAAAATTCAATTACTCTGAATGGTTCCGATGAAATCGATACACAGTTGTCACCGTATCTCTTTTCCCCAATGAATTAATAATGGCTAAACCTGTTATATTTATACGTTATAACCATATCAACTGTTAGCTTTCTACGAGCTCGCTCCGGTCTTACTTAACATTGATTTATTCAGGGCTAGAAAGCACCTAGTCTAAATATCTGTCACGATTGTTGTTTTGTTGTATCGGACGGGACAGTAGATAGATTTATTTTAATTTGTTACGGCATAATAATTCTAGCTTATATATGTGTACTACGTTATGCGCGTGTACGTATGAGTGTTTGTATCTGCGTAGCCTTTGTACCTCTATGTGTGGCAATATATATATTATATATATATATATATATATATATATATATATATATATATACGAGCAAAACGCCTCCCGTCCAATGGACAGGGCTGAGTTGTCAAACATTTAAACCAAATTCAGGAACTATCCATTAACAATCAGATTTATAACGAAACATTTAATTTCAATTTTTGAAAGACAGATGTGATACAATACATTTGTAAAAGGATTTAATCCACAGAGCCACTTACTCTGTTTTGCGAACACTTAATGATATTTCTTTCAAGAAGTAAATATACTCGTGAACATCAGTGCTCTGTTTGTACAATTTTCTACACCAAAAAGAGGAAAACAACCTGACGTTTCGAACGGAGCATTCGTGTCAGAGAAAATATGTTATAATTATCTCAGAAAAAAAATGCTATTCGATCGTTCACGCACTGAAATACTTTTTTAGCATTTACTGCAAAGACTTCTAATTTAGGCACACAGAGATTGCTTAAGATTTAAAAGGAGACAGGCGCAATAGCACCGACTGCAGTACTTAACTGGTGCCTCTTTTAACGCCCTCAAACGATAAAATTTAATGTTTACTTTGGTGGGATTTAAAACCAATAAGAAATGAACGAGAAAAGAACCAACAAGAAAACCAAAGAGAAAAGAATACCGCATGGTATATTGCCTGAATATGAAAATACTCTGACGGTTCACCGTTCTTTTCACATTTAGCCAAATGAAATTGAAGATTTGTATTCTTATCTTCTGTCATGGCACTGCGTAAGATCTGTAGATGAGTTTTTGGAGCGACTTGGAAAATGCCAGGATATAGTTGACTGTTAACTTTTGCTGAAATATATTGCTATTCATGTCGGTTATATGAGTTGTCGTTAACGAATTAATTATTTATGACTAATGACTATACAACAAAATACAATATGTGTAGGTGTATGTAGGTGTGTAGGTGTGTGTGTGTGTTTGTGTGCGTGTTAGGTATTCACCTTGACTTTCATGTACAGCCTGAACAACTGAGTTCTTCCTAGATATCTTTTGATAAGGAAGTGTACTTTCGTGTCTATGAACTTAGGTATGTGCACGCATGTGTCTGTGTGTGTATCTGTGTTTATGCTGATACGAAAATGATCAAATAATTTAATTAGTTATCTGCTTTGCAAAAATATCTTAATGATTTACTTTCCACTGAGTGTGAATAGCGGTTTCTCATTTGTAGATCTGTTATATATTAACTTGATTGGAATTATAGGTCATATCCTTTCATGTTTATTTACTTCTCCAAATTTCTTATATGTGGGAGTAATTCATACGTCAAGCACATCGTTTGTCTTCTCACTGAAGATAATTTAATTTTAATGAGAATTAACATTTCTCGATAAAGTACTGCCTTATATCTATATCCGCAATACTACAGATTTAATTTTGTAACATAAAAATTCATAGATAAGTGAAATAATTAACCATTTTTAAGAACTGTTCTGTCAATCTAGTTACATCTTGGTTCTCTATAGATATACATATTGGATAGTAGTCAAATTTTGGCACAAGGCCTGCAATTCCAAAGTCGATCTCATCAACACAAGCACTCAACTGGTACTTATTTTTTGGACCTAGAAAGGATGAAAGGCAAAGTCGACTTCGGCAGAATTTGAACTCAGAATTTAAAGACGGAGGAAATACCGCTAAACATTTTGCCTAACCTGCTAATTATTCTGCTAACTCACCGCTTTTAGAAGACAGAATATTGCCAAATGTGTTAAGACATTTGCTTTTCAATGAAGAGTAACTGTGTTGAATCCTTCTGCAATACCTCTTAGGCAAATATGTTTTATATCTTCCAATCGACATATAAGTTATGAGTGAAATTCGATACGTTTTGAATCAATCGCAGACCATCACGTTGATTACGCCTGTAACTCAAAAATATTATCTGCTTTCCATAACTTATACATGTGTCCGAGATAGATCACAACAATCTTTTGAAAGGTGTGCTAGTTTATAGGAGAGGGAATGACTCGGTCACATCGATTATTTGACTGATATTTTAACTCTTCTCTCCGAATGGATCAGTGGCAATGTTGATCTTGGGGGGGGGAATTGAAATCAAGGCGCAAACATCTGGAAGAAATAACACTATTCAACCAATTGTACAAGGACGAAGCGTGAAATAAAAGTGAACGAATTTAGATATATCTAAGAGGATTAAAGGAGGCGCAATAGCCCACTGGTTAGGGCAGCGGTTCGCGGTCGGAGGATCGCGATTTCGATTCCCAGACTGGGGGTTGTGTGTGTTTATTGAGCGAAAACACCTAAAAGCTCCACGAGGCTCCGGCAGCGGGTGGTGGCGACCCCTGTTGTACTCTTTCGTCACAACTTTCTCTCACTCTCTCTCTTCTTGTTTCTTGTGTAACGCTGCGATGGACTGGCGTCCAGTCCAGCTGGGGGGGGGGGGAACACATACAACACAGAAACTGGGAAACCGGGCCCATGAGCCTAGCTAGGCTTGAAAAGGGCGACGAAGAGGATTTAATGTGGGACAAGAACCCAATTACATTTGTATGACCGCTTGACAGAATGCAACATTTTTTTTTATAGACGATGAACTTGACAGAAAACATTTTTGTGACAATACTTAATATGACTCGAAGTACCATT
>NW_021824665.1:35000-42500 GCF_006345805.1 Octopus sinensis | reverse complement strand
ATTCGCAGAAACCAAAGAAATATATTGTTGCTGTGCTTTTTTTTTTTTTTTTTTTCATTTTTACTTCTAGCAGTAAGTCTAATATTTGAAGAAAGCGATACTATTTACAAAGGGTTATCCAGTTGATTAAGACGCAGTATATTACTGGTAGCCATTGCATCGGTCATGGATATATTGAATAATATTAATAATAATAATAATAATAATAATAATAATAATAAATAATAATAATAATAATAATAATAATAATAAAAATAATAATAATAATAATAATAATAATAATAATAATAATAATAATAATAATAATAATAATAAAATTAATAATAATAATAATAATAAGTGGGGGAGCATCATAGCCATGTGTTGAGAGGGATTCTTTGGAGTTTGAATAATTCACCTCTGGAAACATAGGTGTTTCGTTCAACATCCTTAAACAGCCCTTATTCAGGGACCGTTTGAGCGGGATGGGTTACTCGACCAGAAGAAAATTCTAACTGGGCCCCACCCGCAAGGTCATGTGCTGTTTATCTTGATGTGAGATCACCATGTCGCGCATATATGGTTGTGACGCATGTGCCTAGTGTACCCTTATCAGACAGGTAATCGTGATGGGTATACTGGGCTTCGTATATTTTACCCCATTGTCACTTTGATGGCATGCACTGCTCTCTCATAATAATAATAATAATAATGATGATGATGATGATGATGATGATGATGATAATGATAATGAGGAGGAGGAGGAGGATAATAAGAAGGAGAAGAAGAAGAAGATGAAGAAGAAGAAGAAGAAGAAGAAGAAGAAGAAGAAGAAGAAGAAGAAGGAGAGGAGAAGAAGAAGAAGAAGAAGAAGAAGAAGAAGAAGAAGAAGAAGAAGAAGAAGAAGAAGAAGAAGAAGAAGAACGTACCTGACAGCATACGAAAGAAGTTTAGGGACAGTAGAAATTAGGAGGGGCATCTTTCAAGGAGACTGCCTGTCCCCACTGGTCTGTGTACTGCGCTTGATACGAAAAGAAACACTGATTATGAGGAAAGCAACAGCTGGGTATATATTCGACAACTACGTGGAAGAAATAGAGTTATGGAAAATAGTCTAAGCATTGGTATGTCCTCGCATGAACTCTCTCACACTAATCCTCATAATCACTCGTTACTTCCCAGGATATTGCTCTTTCCGAATTCTTTCCGTAATCCCATATGTGCAGACTTCCCACACATGTTCTCGGCCTAGGAAGGCCTGCCATTAAGCATGGCTACTAATCCTTCCTCTAGGGCAAGAAACGTAGACACGCAAGTACATACATGCAGTCATGTGTGTGTGTGTGTGTATGTATATAATATTCATATAATATATAATATGATGTATATAAATATATGCATATAATATATATATATACACATAAAATATGTACTTATGTTTATAATATATATATGCATACAATATACAATATTCATATAATATATATATATATGTACATATGTATATAATATATAAATGTATGTATATATATATATATATATATATATATATATATATTATATATATAAAGGATATATATATATATAGTATATATATATATATATATATTATATATATGTATATATATATGTGTGTGTGTGTGTATAATATCGATCAGCAGTCTCATAATTATTTAATTGTTTTTAGTTGATTATTTTTTTTTGTTGAGTTCATAACGGTGAGTTTCAATAAGTCGTACGAAGCAGAGTAGTAAAAAAAAATGGAAAACAATTTACATTGATGACAGAAAAAATAAATATATAAATAAAATAATAAATATATAATGAGGTGACGGGGTATGTGTATATTTCTAACTATGTCAATATGTCGATATGCATTTAGAAATATAAGTGCCTGTGAGATTGTGCGCGGCTGGTCGTGTACTAAATGTGCATGTGTCTATGATTAATGTGCACTTTTATAAATGCTTATGCGTTTATACATGCATATAAACGCATACAATTATACACAGGCGCAGAAGTGGCTGTGTGGTAAGTAGCTTGCTAACCAACCACATGGTTCCAGGGTCAGTCCCACTGCGTGGCATCTTGGGCAAGTGTCTTCTGCTATAGCCCCGGGCTGACCAATGCCTTGTGAGTGGATTTGGTAGACGGAAACTGAAAGAAGCCTGTCGTATATATGTATATATATACATATATATGTATGTGTGTGTTTGTGCGTTTGTCCCTCTAGCATTGCTTGACAACCGATGCTGGTGTGTTTACGTCCCCGTCACTTAGCTGTTCGACAAAAGGACCCGATAGAATAAGTACTGGGCTTACAAAGAATGAGTCCTGGGGTCGATTTGCTCGATTAAAGGCGGTGCTCCAGCATGGCCGCAATCAAGTGACTGAAACAAGTAAAAGAGTAAAAGAGTAAAAGAGTATATGTTTGTATTAACCTACGTATTATATATATGTACGTGTATGTATGTGTGTATATATATATATATCTTTACTCTTTTAATCTAATACTTGCTTTAGTCATTTGACTGCGGCCATGCTGGAGCATCGCCTTTGGTCGAGCAAATCGACCCCGAGACTTCTTCTTTTGTAGCCTAGTACTTATTCTATGGGTGTTTTTTTTTAACCGCTAACTTACGGGGACATAAACATACCACCATTGGTTGTCAAGTGATGTTAGGGGGAACGAACACAGACACACAAACATATACACGGGCATATACATACATATATATAAATACATATATACGACGAGCTTCTTTCAGTTTCCGTCTACCAGATCCACTCACAAGGCTTTAGTCGGCCCGAGGCTATAGTAGAATACACTTGCCCAAGGTACCACGCAGTGGGCCTGAACCCGGAACCATATGGTCGGTAAGCATGCTACTTACCACAGAATCACTCCTACGCCCGATATATACATATAATATATATATAATATATATTTATATATATATATATGTGTGTGTGTGTGTGTGTGTTTCTGTCGGTGTTCGTTTCGTCATCATCGCTTGACTTCTGATGCTAGTCTACCTAGGGCAAAAGAGGCCGATAGAATAAGTACTTATCTTACAAAGAAGAATTCTTGGGGTCGATTTGTTTGACTAAAACACCTTAAGGTGCTGCTCCAGCATAGCCGCAGTCAAATGGCTGAAACAAGTAAAAGAATAAAAGATGAAAATAATATACATACGTGCTTATATATATATATACATGTGTGTGTGTGTGCGTGTGTGTGTGTGCTTGTGCGTGTGCTAGTATATCAGTGTGTGCGTTTATATAAATTTGTTCGTTTATATCTGTATGTTTATGTACGTTTGTATATTATTCATTGTTCGTATGTAGATGCGTCACTATGTATGAGTATGTGCGCGTCTGTGTGTGTGAGAGTGTGAGTGTGTGTGTGTGTGTTGTGTCTGTGTGTGTATGTGGATTAGGAAGTGGCTAGGGTGATTGGCTTGTCTAGCACGTGACATGCAGCTGGCATAACAACATAGCGATTTTATTTTTCTCTTTCCTTTTTTTTTACTCTTCTTTTTCTTGCCAGAGGCAGACACCCGGCGTGACTCTTCCCTTGCAGATAATAGCTTCACCATATTTGGCTTGTATGGAATACAGTTTCTTGTTGTTATTATTATTATTATTATTATTATTATTATATTATTATTATTATTATTATTATTATTATTATTATTATTATTATTATTATTGTTATTATTATTATTATTATTATTATTTTCCATTGTTCTTTTTTGCTCTTCGTTTTATTATTTTTTTTTCATTGTTTTGTGTTTTAGTTTTTGTTTTATGTTCTAGTTTTAGATTAATTGTTTTGTTATGAGTTGTTGCTTTTGCTGTTGTTGTTTATTGTTAGTTGTTTTTTTTTTCTTGTTGATTTAACTTTTATCAAAAAGGAATTTAAAAATATATGTGCGGGATAAAGAAAATGCATTTTGTGGGAATAGAAAGAAAAATTAAGGAAAATGAAGGAAAAATTAAAGTGAAATAATAAGAAGGAAAGTGTGAAAAAATGTTGCACGATGAAAGAGGTATTAGATGAAGGCAAAGGAAAGGTAGGCAAATGGATGAAAGAGAGAAAATTTCGGAAAATTAGAAGTGTGGAAAAAGGACGAAAGAAGAAACAAAAGAAAAATGAAAGAAACAATCAAATGCTCGAAGGAAGGGAAGAAAAAATGAGAAGTGGAAGAATGAGTGGAAGATAGCGATGGAGGAAATAATGGGAAAGGAAAAGTGATGAAATGAAGGAAGGAGGAACGAAAGAAGGATAGAAAGAAAACAGAATGTATGGAAAAAAGGGGTTGGAAGAAATTATAAAAATGAAAGCAATCTAGAAAGGGCAAAAGCGAGACAGAAAGAAATAAAGAATGAGTGAATGAAAGATAAAAAGAGAGAAAGAAAGAGAGCGAGAAGGAAAGAGAGGAAGGAAGTGTAAAAGCAGAAAATGTAAAATAAAAAAGAAAGAGAAACGATAAAAGTGACAGAAATGAAGAAAGAAAGAAAGAAAGAATGAATAAATGAAAAAGACAAAAGGGAGAAAGAAAGAGAGGGAGAAGAAAAGAAAGGAAGAAAGTGTAAAAGCAAAAAATGTAAAAATAAAGGGGAAGAGAAACGATAAAAGTGAAAAAATGCAAGAAATGAAGAAAGAAAGAAAGAAAGAAAGAAAGAAAGAACGAAAGAAAGAAAGAAAGAAAGAAAGAATGAATGAATGAATGAATGAAAAAAGAAAGAAAGAAAAAGGTAAAACGACAAAAGAATAAATTTCATGAAAACATTCTTATATAAAAGAAAATAATAATTGTTTCGGAAAATACAGAAAATAAAGAAAAGAAACAATCGATGTTTGTAATTCCTTTGGATCAATAGTTGCCAATGTGTTACTGGATTGGATTTTTGTGATTTTTGTTCTTGAGTCGCTGCCGTTTTTATAATGCTAGAGGTGAACTTTTTATATATTTATCTATTTATTTTTTATTGTAAATTTCAACAAATGCGTCATTGGTTACAGGTTTTCATTGGTGCACTGCCTTTAAACCTGCGAGAATGAAGAACCAAACAAAAAAATAAAGTAATAAAATAAAGCATTACCATATTCTAAGGAGCTCCAAATGAGGAATCGGAGACAAACAGAAGAGTAATTTCTTGCAAATTACTGCCTTACAGGTTTTCATGTCGATGCGTTCATATGTACATCATACATACATACGAAGGAGAACTGAAAATTTCCTGGCTTTATGGGTATCGCGAAAAGCTTGGATGGAGGACCGACATTCCGAGTTCTTTTACAGGACTTTGAAACATTGAAAAATTCTGAAGAATCCATGTGCTACATCGGATGTGCTATAAAGATGACGAATAGTATTCTCATAATTTTCTTTGGCGACACCGACTGACATTGGCAGCAGAAACGGCTGTAAGCAATGTTCAAGTTTTGTATTAAAAGATGGTTGTCAATTTGTTTGTTGATCAAAAAATTTTCTGCATTTTCCGCTTAATTTAAATTTGATTCCTGATAAATTCGTGTTTATTCTGTTATTTCGTGTATCCTATGTGTTTAGTATGCTTGCATATCCATGCCGAGGGTTAACATATGTAATATATACCGATAGTAATAACGGATGTTCTTAACACTTAGATGGTTATTCTAACTGCTAACTCTACTTACCTATATATCTGTGTGCGCGTATGTGTGTGTATGCGTGCGTGGCGTGCGTGCGTGTGTGTAGAAGCACAATAAAAGGCCACAAACCTCATTCAGAGACAGCAAAGTCGTATAAAAGTACTGGTTAATTACCTATACAAAGAGTATTGAACATAATGTTAAATATTTCACCGCATACCGAAATTTAGAAATAGCAGTTAAGATATTATTCTACTACCATAAGTCATCTCCCAGACAGCAATACTCTACAACTTGTAGGGTTCAGCAAATTTTGCTGAACTCTAATTATAATTATGTTCATAATTATAAAATTTATAGCGGGTTCTTAGTCGGCCCCTTCCTCTCTTGCCACTGACCATTCCGAGCATGATGTCCTTCTCCAGGGATTTTCTCCTCATAATATGACCGAAATATAGCAATCTATGCTTGGTGATCCTAGCTTCTAGCGACATTTTCGGCCTGATCTGCTTAAGAACTTCTCCATTGGTGAGTCTCGCTGTCCATGGAATCCGTAAAAGTCTTCTCCAACATCGAAGCTCCAATGCATTAATTCCCTTCTGGTTAGCTTTCTTTAGTGTCCAGGTCTCGCATCCATATGTTGCTATTGGGAAGACAATTGCATTCACCAATCTGCATTTAGTAGAGAGTCTTATGTCTCTACTCTTCCAGACCCTGCTCATGCTGACCATTGTCTCTCTGCCTAGTACTATCCGCCGTCTTATTTCTGGAGTGCAGTCACCATCTCGATTTATTTTGGAGCTAAGGAAGATGAAATCATCAACCACTTCGATCTCTTCATTATTGATCTTGATGCTGATGTTTGTTGTGGCTACTGTTGACATGATCTTCGTTTACTTAACATTGAGGCACAGCCCAAATCTCTCACTCTCTTTCTTGACCAGCAGGACAAGATCCTCCAGATCCTTACCATTCTCCGCCAGCAGGGTTGTATCATCTGCATAGCGAAAGTTATTAATATTTCTTCCTCCAATCCTCACTCCAATGCTGCTATCCTCCAGGCCTGCATTTCTCATGACCTTTTCAGCGTACATGTTGATATATATATATATATATATAATATATTATATATTATATATATATATATATATATATATATGTTGTATTTTCTAGACTTAAGAAGTTTCAATAACTTTTTATTGTAGTTTCCTATTCTTACGATTTCGTCATCGCACTTCATGTTGATGCTGAAGTTTGTGATTGTGGTCGTTGCATTGAAGGTGTCGGTAGTGATGGCGGTCATAATGGCGTTTTTGGTGATGATGGCGACAGTGGAAATGGCGGTGTTGCTGCACTCTCTAGTTGTTAGCTCTTCGTGATATCGTTCTCGTAGTTATTGTTGTTCCTGCAGTTTTGCTTCTTGTTCTTTTACTTAATATTCTTGTTCTTGTTGCTGTTGTTTCCCTCGCTATTGTTATTCTTGTAGGTTTCAGCTCCCCCCCCCACACTTTCAGTTGAAGAGATTACATTACATAAACTTCGCTCATTCTTTTAGCTTTTTTCTTTTATTTAAAAATAAAAACAAAAAAAATATTAAAATAAATATATCGATAAATATATATAAATAAATAAAGACATCTATCATAGTTGCCAAAAGCGTGTGTTGTGATAATTCTTGCGTGTTTGGAGGTACTTAAAGATTATGAATTCTTCAGGACATATATTTCTCTTAATAATAGAATAAGAAATCAACAAAAAAACCCTTATGAATAATGATTTCCTTTGAGCTGGCTTCTAGCCATTTTTATACGGAAAAGGGTTGTAGTAAATTGAATCAACCACGTCTACTCAAGTATCGGCAAAATGTAAATGTAGATGTT
>NW_021824665.1:10000-22500 GCF_006345805.1 Octopus sinensis | reverse complement strand
TTGATTGTCACCTCTGTGTTTAGCCCCTTGTGGGTAGTAAAGAAATAGATACTGCATGCTTAGTTTTTTTCCATTTCTATATTTAATATGCTGGCTTCCGATTGCCCTTGTGGGCAATATAGAAATAAAAGGGGACAACAAAGGACAGACAAAGGGATTAAACAGATTACATCGACCCCAGTGCGTATATTGCTGTAAATATGTAGTATTATATAGAAGACTATGAGTACATTTCTAAGGAGTGAAAGGAGTTTATATTGATGACATGCCTCGATAAGTTTACCATAAGGGAAAAGAGAAATGTGAGAGAGGACATTTGCTTCTCGTTCCTTGAAGGTATTAAAAACCGAATATAAGAACCAGGCATGCAGCTCAGAAAGTTTTGTAAAATGACATTCCTACATTAAGAAGCACTCTGCCTCATTAGTGTCACTAATGAGTCCAAGAAAGGCATGAGCATGATACAGTCTCATATTCTCCTTATTTCAAAAACTAGGGGGCCTCAGAAAAGTGACTGCAGTAACGAGTATTTAAAATACTTTCTTCCATATTCGATTTCAAGATAAATGAATAACATAAAATTACGTCGTTAAAAAATTGCTGAACATATTTATGATTTGATTTTGTTTTGATTGTTTTTTTCTTCACTGTGTGTGTAAAAATAATCCATATTTTCTGAATCGAATGTTTAAATGTTCATGTCAGCATGGCTAATTAACAAAAATACTGTTTAATTTTCTTTCCTGTAATTTTTGATTAGCTTTCTATTTTCTAATTGCAGTTTCATTTTCTTTCTATCTTTTTTTCTGAATTATTTATATTTTTTAAAATTATTTTCAATAGAATAAGCTCTATCATTGCTAATGAGACGTCAAGAAATCTCATACCTTCACTAATGAACATGAAATGCAAAGTAATATTCAGAATTAGGCCCTATACAACCACTACGTTGTTGGCGAAGGCACCTGCGGATAAATTTATTTTCGTATAGTTTAATAAAATCCCAACTCACCCTGTTTGAGCACTCACTATCTTAAGGCTGTTTTTAACGGTGTAATTTACAGCAGTTAAGTATGCTAATTCAAAAGTTAAAAATAAAATGTGAAGCTTTGACCTTCATGATTTTCACAATTTTTTTCTCTTTAAGTTTTCCAGACTTAAACTCGAAACTGGCAAGTAGATGCCAACTACGAGAAATACCTACACATCATCATAAAAACATCTCTGAGCAGTTGTATTTTTGTCGAACAATAAGCAAAAAGTATTGTTTAGTTATTTGGTGATTGCGCAATCACAGCATTGGCACATATATTGAAATGCATACTTCACTGAGGAGGTTAAAAAATTCCGAAACATGTGACAGTTTCTATCATCTCTTCTAAAACAATATAATATTGTCTGTTGGCTATCATTATTCCTTTCTTTCTCTGAACACATAATTATCATCTATTGTTAATATTGACTAATATTGTTGCTTTTCTTCTTTCGTTACCTCATAGATGTTTCTAAGTACGACATTCAATGTCTAGAGGACTAAAAACTTAACATAATCTAAATAAAATGGAAGTAGAATAACAAACAGTTTAAAAACGGACTAAAGCAATTTTAGTAATTATTGTAAAGCTTTCATAAAAATATGTGGTTTCATTCCCCGAGAATGAATAACTTTTGGTTATAATCATACCGATAATTATTTATCAAAAGTTTCTAGATAGTCAATGGAAAGATTATAACATATACATACGTGCTTGTGAGACACAGAGACAGAGAGTGTGTGTGAGTGTGGAAGGAAAAGACGGAATAAATTATTGCTCGATACGTATATTAATTTCAAACAGTGTTCAGAGATTTAGCACTGTTTGCCTTAAATTATTACTATATAGGATCACTAATATTGGTTTCAAATTTTGGCAAAATGCCAGCTATTTCGGGTGGGGAGGCGTTAACTCGATTAATTTAACTCCAGCGCTCAAGCTGTAAGTATTTTATCGAGATAATGAAAGGTGAAGTTGAGCTCGGCCTTATTTGAAATCACAACTTGAAGACAGACGAATGCCTCTAAGAATTTCTCCCGGTGTGCTAACGATACTGCCAGCTCACCGCCTTGGGTCAATAACAATATTGATTTCAAATCTTGGCACTATGCCAGCAATTTCGGAAAGTTGGCTAAGTCGATTACATCGACCTCACTGTCTAAATGGTACTTATTTTATTGAGACCGGATGGATGAAAGGCAATGTCGACTTACGAGAAATTTGAATTCAGAAAGTAAAGTCTAACGAAGTGTCGTTAAGAATTTTGCCCGTCGTACAAACGATTCTACCAGCTCACCACCAACTTGGACGAATAATAATCATTTCTACTATAGGACAAGGCCTGAAATTTGGTTGGAGGGAGGATTAGATCGACCCCAACACGCAACTTTTCAACCCCGGAAAGATGAAACGCAAAGTAGAACTCAGCGGAATTTAGACCCAGAACGTAACGGCAGACGAAATACCGCTAAGCATATCGCCCGGCATACGAAGGTTTCTTATTTCTTTATTGCACATAGAGGGGACAAACAAGGACAGACAAAAGGATTAAGTCTATTATATCGACACCAGTGCGTAACTGGTACTTATTTAATAGACCCCGAAAGGATGAAAGGGAAAGTCGACCTCGGCGGAATTTGAACTCAGAACGTAGCCGCAGATGAAATACCGCTAAGGATTTCGCCTGGCATGGTAACGTTTCTGCCAGCTCGCCGCCTTAGGAACAATAACAATATTAATTATAATTGCATACCTCAGTAATGATGGACACCTACCGTACTTGTTCAGTGAGTGTTGTTAATTTGTGAAAGTTTTGAAAGATTTTGAAAATCAATGTAGCAATGATTCAATTGGGTATACAATTGATCAGTATCTTTTAAAAATTAGGACTATTGTTAAAAGAAATGCCTGCGATATAGTAGTATCAATTAAAGAAAAAAACACTTATTCCAAATTACAGAAGCGTAAACGCCGGTTGTTGTTATGACCAAAGGTAAGATTAAAAGTACAGAAAGAAAATGGGAAGAAATTATGTTAAATACCAGTTATTTTCGAAGGCATTTCGGAAACTTAATTGGTATGATATAGCTGGCCAATTTCAATCTAATGGTAAGTTAACTGTGACCTCTCGGCCAATAATATTTTTCCTTTTTACATTTTATTCAATAGGATATAATTTGCATTAGTTCTGCAACCTATATACATATATGCGTGTGTGTGTATATTATACATATATATATATATATATATATATATATATAGATATATATATATATTATATATATATATATATATATATATATATATATATATATCATATATAATATATATATACATATATATATATATATATATATATATATATATAGATATAGTATATATATATGTATATATATATATATATATATATATGTACATATTTACATATATATAGTATAGATATTATATATATATATATATATATATATTTATGCATACATATTTACATATATATATATATATATATATATATATATATATATATACATATATATATATATATATATATATATATATATATATATATATATATATATATATATGCATAATAAACTATGTACACATATCCATAAAAGCACACATTCATAAAGATAGATAGTTAATAGATAGCTAGACAGATAGATAGAAATCAAGAGAAAGATAGAGAGAAAGAAAGATAGATAGATAGAGACATACATACATACATACATACATGCATGCATACATACATACATACATATATACATACATACATTCATGCATGCATACATACATTTCGAAAACACAGGCCAAACAGATCGGAAAAAGAAATGGATGCAATTAAAGATTTCCCGAAGTAGTAGTTCGTTACATTCGTAATTTTCGGTTATCGATTTGCTTCATCGATAATATTATTTACATTGTGTGTGTGAGTGTGTGTTGTGAGAGAGAGAGAGAGAGAGAGAAGAGAGAGGGAGAGAGATTGATTTGTGTGTGAGAGATTGATATGTGTGTGAAAGTGTGTGTGTCTGTGTGTGTGTAAGTTTGATTTCTTGAACATGCGTAGGAGTAGCTCTGTGGTAAGTAGCTTGCTTACCAACCACATGGTTCCGGCTTCAGCCGCACTGCGTGGCACCTTGGGCAAGTGTCTTCTACTATAGCCTCGGGCCGAAAAAGGCCTTGTGAGTGGATTTGGTAGACGGAAACTGAAAGAAGCCAGTCGTATATATATATATATATATATATGTCTCTGTGTGTGCATGTGTGTGTATATGTTTGTGTGTCTGTGTTTGTCCCCCGCCACAACATCGCTTGACAACCGATGCTTGTGTGTTTACGTCCCCGTAACTTAGCAGTTCGGTAAAAGAGTCCGATAGAATAAGTACTTGGCTTACAAATAAGAATTCCCGGTGTCGCTTTGCTCGACTAAAGGCGATGCTCCAGCATGGCCACAGTCAAATGACTGAAACAAGTAAAAGAGTAAAGAGTAAAGAGTATGCAGTGAAGACTAAAATAACGTATGGTCATATTTTTAAAGTTTGTTTTTCATGACATCCATTGGCTAAATAAAATGAAATGTTATTTTAGTTGTCCTTTTAACCGTTACTCTTTTAATGTTGTTTGTTTCTGTTGTTGGTGGTCATGCAATGATTTCATGCAGCATATCCTCGATCAAATCGCATTCTACTTTTGACCACCCAGTCCCTTCTTTGTTTTTCACATGGTATAACTCTGTTAACCTTATACAGTATGTTCTATCATTAAGGCGAAAGCGTAGACTCCATGGAAATTTGGCTGCTATTTCTAGCAGCGTTGAGATATTTTGTAAGGTACCATTAACAACCGTAATATATTAGTCAGAGTAATCTCTACGTGGTGGAACGATCTATAAGAAATTATATTCAAATCTCCAGGACAGTGAGCTCGAAGAATTGATAGCAAGCCGGACAAAATGCTTAGCCACAGTTTTGGATCTGGCTTCGAATGTCACAGATGTCCTCTCTACCTTTAATCCCTTTTGGGGTCGATGAAATAAGTATCAGTTAAATACTGGTGTGGATATATTCGAGTATTCGCAGCCCTCAATATTTCAGGTCTTGTGCCTCTAGTAGGAAGTATTACTATTATAAAGAGTTGAGCTGGCAGAATCGTTAACACGCGATGGAAATTACTTAGCGGCATGTTGTCAGTCTTTACGTTCTAAGTTCAAATTCCGCCGAGCCATCCTTTCGGTTTCGATAAAATAAATACCAGTAGAACACGGATGAATATTATTAACTTACCTCTTGCCCCAAAATTGCTGATATTGCACCAACATTTTAAACCGATATTATTAAAATTTCCTCCAAAGCACACTAAAGTTTTGTAAGGGAAAGAATCTAATCGAAGAACTCTTTATTTCTTTATATATACGCAGGAATATTCCCTATATTTTAGGAGTGGGTAGCCACAACAAGACACACCAGGCATTCTATTCATTTCCCAGCTCAAAGAGGCGAGCTCTGCCCTATGCTCGGGATCGAGGCATAGAACGCAACCCCCCCGATATCAGCAGTGGGACCCGACAGCATATGGTTCACAGAATTGTCACGGCTTCGATAACAGACTCAGAATTAACCAAATTAACAGCAAGAACAGCGGTATCATGTTACTCGATACAGTATCCTTTTATCGATTGACCAATTTTAACACTATCATCTTATATATGTTTCTGGTAGTTGTAATTATTGTAGAAATTGAGGAGCTGAACGGTATTTATGTCTATAAGGATTAGATTACATTTAGACCATTTTCACCGAAGCATACGCAAGCAGCTATGTCGTAGCATCACACCTGGAATTAAATGATTACATCTGTCTCACCTATGGATCGATTTTCGACTGAGATAATGGGAAACATATGTGACATTTTCAATAAATTTACTACGCATTATATTGATATCCCAAGACCAGTTTGTTTTTACTTATTTTCCCTACGATCATTTTGTATTATTGAATGAATTCCTTCAATGCATTACTGGTATAAGGAAGAGAGCTGACAGAATATACAAGCACGCCGGTTGCAATGCAGAACGGTATTTCGTCCGTTTTTACGCTCTGATTTCAAATTCCACCGGGGTCAACTTCGCTTTTTATCCTTTCGGGGTCGATAAACTAAATACAAGTTGAGTGCTGAGGTCGATGTAATCGACTTATTCCATCCCCTGAACTTTCTGGGCTTATGCCAATATTTGAAGTCAACATATTCTTTTCTACTCTAGGCACAAGGCTCGAAATTTTTGGAGAGGGGTGGGGTGCAGTCGTTTAGATCGACCCCAGTAAGCAACTGGTACTTAATTTATCGATCCCGAAACGGTAAAAAGCAAAGTGGAACTCGGCGGAATTTGAACTCAAAGGATGGCAACAGAGGAAATACCTATTTCTTTACTACACACAAAGGGCTAAACACAGAGGGGACAAAAAAGAACAGACAAACGGATTAAGTCGATTATATCGACCCCAGTACGTAACAGGTACTTAATTAATCGACTCCGAAACGATGAAAGGCAAAGTAGAACTCGGCGGAATTTGAACTCAGAAAGTGGCGACAGACGAAATACCACTAAAGCATTTCGCCCGGCGTGCTAATAATTCTCATTTCTTTATTGCCCGCAAGGGGATAAACATAGAAGGGACAAACAAGGACAGACAAAGGGATTAAGTCGATTACATCGACCCCAGTGAGTAACTGTTCACGCAAAAAGTGACACCGACAGACTGTATGTACCAAGAAAAGTGGGGGAAGAGGACTTATTGGATATGGACACAGCATTAGAGGAGAAGAAATCAGCATATCGTGGTATGTAAAAAAATGCCACAGAACCGCTATTATTAGAAGTAGCAAGGACAGGCTTGTGTAAGGTGAAGGATTGCAAAGATAAAGCAGTATACAAGATACTAAAAACGAATGAAACTGAAAATAGATGGGTAAAGAAGAGAATGCATGGTCAATTTCATAGGGATGTTGAAGATAAGACAGCCAGAGATGGCTGTGGATGACTGAAAGTGATTTAGAACTGGAAATGGAGGCTGTAATCTGTGTTGCCCAAGAGCAAGCACTAAGAACAAATGGATTTCTATGAGGAATAGAAGTCAATGAGTGAGAAAATATTGGAATAAAACAATATAAAATTAGGATATGAAAATCTGGAAACAGAATAAAAATGAGATTAAAAATAAAGGAAAAAGGAGAGAGAGAAAATGGATATTGTTTCACGGATACAAATACAACGGAAGTTTATAGGGAAAAAAATAATGAGAAGTGCGGAAGAGGACCCGGTGTCTGAATCGATCAGGTATATATTAGAGTGGAGAAATGATCGATGAGGTAGACAGGAAGTGTTGGCAGAAGAGAGAGAGAGAGAGGAGATAGAGAGAGAGATAGAAAGGGAGGTGAAGAGATATTTGAAGGAAAAAGACTGTGGGGATCTGAAACTTATGAGGAAATCTAATCAAAATATTATGTAAAACGTTTCCGTGACAGGTAAAAATCGAGATTCTGCTGCTCATGAACTACGCCGAAGTGATAATGAATATATTTCAAGCTACCCGTCTATCTGTGTATCTGTCTGTCTATCTATCTATCTGTCTACCTACCTATCTATCTATCAGTCTGTCTGCCTATCTATCTATCTATCTATCTATCTATCTATCTATCTATCTATCTATCTATCTATCTATCTATCTATCTATCTATCTATCTATCTATCTATCTATCTACCTACCTACTTACCTACCTATCTACCTATCTATCTATCTATCTATCTTTCTATCTATCTGTGTGTCTGTCTGTCTGTCTGTCTGTCTGCCTGTCGGTCTATCTATTTATCTGTATGTATGTATTCTTTTCTTTTATTCTTTTACATGTTCTCATTGTGACCATGCAGGAGCACCACCTTTTAGTCGAAGAAATTGTTCCCTGGACCTATTCTTTGCAAGACTGGTACTTAGTCTATCTAAGTCTTTTGCCGAATCGCCATTTTACGGGGACATACAAATACCAACATTGGGTGTCAAGCGATGGGGGTCGGGGGATCAAACGCAGACACAAATTCACAAATATACATATATATATATATATTTCCAATTAATAAGTGGAATGACCACTAAAGTGGATTCCTATACGCTAGAGATAGACGTCAAATCGCCTTACCACAAAGAGTGTGTTCTCAAGAACAAAAAAAACGCAAAAATGTAAAAAAATAAGCAAGGCAAATGAAAATTTACAAAATGAAACGATTACCAACGTATCATGATTTCATTATTAATACATATATTATAAGTATTAATAATGAGGAAGTGGCTGTGTGGTAAATAGCTTGCTTACAAACCACATGGTTCCGGATTCAGTTCCACTGCGTGGTACTTTGGGCAAGTGTCTTCTATTATAGCCTCGGGCCGACCAAAGCCTTGTGAGTGGATTTGGAAGACGGAAACTGAAAGAAGCCCGTCGTATATATGTATATGTATATATATATATACATATATATATATATTATATATATATATATAATATAATATATAATATTATATATATGTATGTGTGTGTGTGTTGTGTGTCTGAGTTAGTCCACCCCGAACATCGCTTGATAACCGATGCTGGTGCGTTTATGTCCCGTAATTAGTGGTTCGGCAAAAGAGCGCGATAGAATAAGTACTTGGCTTACAAAGAATAAGTCCTGGGGTCGATTTGCTCGACTAAAGGCGGTGCTCCAGCATTGCCACAGTCAATGACTGAAACAACGTAAATACATATATATATATTATATATATATATATATATATATATATATATATACATATATCTGTGTGCTTGTATGCTTATATATAAGTGTATGCATGTGTATACTATTTTTGAACTCGTCCGCTAATTAAGCATTTTATGTCTGTGTTATTGTACGCGTCTCTGTTTAGGTACGTATAGATCGCTCAAATATGTCTAGGTTTGTACGTGTATGTGTAAGATTGTATGTATGTTTATAGGTGTGCGTTGATACGTATCTTTGTGAATGAATATTTGCTTGCATTCGTATACACATCTGTTACAACTATAAATATTGCCAATTAGTGAATAGCTGTCAGGGATACAATGAGTGTGTATGTGTTTGTACTAACGTTTATTGACGTGCGTCAAATTCTGTCTACACGTGTATAATATTGACTCAACTAATTACTATATATATACAGAGAAAGAGAGCAAGAGAGAGAGAGAGAGAGAGAGAGAGAGAGAGAGAGAGAGAGAGAGAGAGAGAGAGAAAGTAGTTGTATGTATGCATACATACCTACATGTGTATGTTGGAATTGAATATGTTTGTGTTTCTGCTAATTAATTTTGGAAATATCTATATACCTGTTTTAATATGTATATAGCTGTTTTAATTTCAAAATATGTTTTCTATAATTAGTGGTGGGGGAAAAATATGTCTAGAGCATCAGTAATCGATTCCATCGATTTGACAAAGTAAAGGGTAATATCAGCTGCGGACTAAACGAATCTAAACATAGCAACAGACTGCAAGATATTCCTCAAACATTCATAGTTGCGTAAGCATTATTACAGGCCCACAGGCAAATCCATACACTCAGGCGTATGATATTTATATAATGGCAAGGACACCATGCATACGTGCAAGCATGGCTGGAGGGTTAAGATGTCCGTTTTTCCTTCCACGTGATACAGTCCTATTGCGTTTTACCTTGGGCAAGTATCTTCTATTATAGCCCCGGGGCGACCAAACAGGTCAATACCTTGTGAGGGAATTTGGTAGACAGAAAGTGTAGACGGGAGGAGTCCTCAAAGGAAGGCTTTAAATAATTAAAAACAGAAGAGGACACACACACACACACACACACACACACACATATATATATATATACATGTATACACACACATATACATGCATACATACATACATACATACATACAGACATACATATATATAGATAGATAGATATAGATATATACAGTATGTGTTCGTGTGCGGGGGTTTGAGGGCGCGTGGCTTAGTGCTGAGCATATACGGCACACGATCGCAAGGTTGTGGGTTCAATTCCTGGCAACGCGTTGGGTCCTGCAGCAAAACACTCTAGTTTACGTTACTCCAGTCTACTCAGCCGGCAAAAATGAGTAGTACATGAATTTCAAAGGGCCAGCCTTGTCACACTGTTTTTCTCGCCGAAACTTCCTGAGAACTACGTTAAGGTTATACGAGTCTGCGGAGTGGTCAGCCACATGCACGTTAATTTAACTAGCAGGCAGTTCTGATAATCTTATCAACTGGGAACCTCGTCGTCGTAACCGGTGGAGTCCCAGTGTGTGTATATATATATATATATATATATATATATATATTATATATATATATATATATATATATATATATATATAATTATAATCAATGGTGCTGGAGGGCCAACACCAACACGCTATAAGTAAATGACAAATATCTACAAACCACTCGGAATTTGTTCTTTTTAACACAAGGCCTCGCATTCAACCTTCTGTCAAAAAAGAGTACAAATTTTGAGTGGTTCGTAGGCATTTAACGTCTACTTTTAGTGTATTGGCGTTGGCCTTCCGTCGCCCTTCATTATAGTTATATTCTTATACTTGTAATTACAATTATATTTAAATAATTGTATATTTATATATATATATATATATATATTATATATATATGTGTGTGTGTGTGTGTGTGTGTGTGTGCGCGCGCGTTTGTATGTGTGTGTGTGCGTTTGTGTGTGTGTGTTGATAGGTAGATAGATAGATACAGAGAGAGAGAGACAGACAGATAGATAGATATAAACGTATGTACAAGTTTCTCTGTTTGAGTTTGAGAGTTTTTGTATTGCTGTTTGTGTTTCCACTTGATGCTCCGCTTCCCAACGGGTGTTAGTTTGTTTACTTCACCGTAACTCAACGTCTCGGCAAAAGAGCACGACGTGAAAAACAAGAGATTTAAAGAATAAATTTTGGTGTCTATTTATACGACTAGACTCTACCGGAGTAACTGAAGAAAATAACAAATATGTGTCTTTATTAGCCACACAGACGGGAAAGATCAATGCTGGGCACTTAGATGCGTGAGAGCCTGATAAGTATTCTCTGTGCCCAAGCTTTGAGACGGCTGAGTCAACAATACCTGAATGACACCTGTAAAAATCTAAATAACTTCAGACACTTTTCAAATGTGTCTTTGCAATTAGTATACTCGTCGTATTTTATATACAGAAAATTTACGTGCCTTAATTCTAAGAAAATGAGATATAAACAATTAGAAATTTGTTTTCTCTACTTTCATGTATTTCTTCTTCAGCTATGCTAGGCTCTTAAGGGCCGGTTTCCTGGTTTCAGTGGCGTGTATATTCTGCACCATGACAGGTCACCGATCCGTCGCAGGATTAATCACTTTTGCCACTGGAGCAACGTGAAATGAAGCGTTTTGCTCAAGGGCACAACGCATCACCCGGTTCAGGAATCGAAACGAGAATCTTATGATCATGAGTCCAACAACCCTAAACACTAAGCCATGAGCCTCCAGAACTTAACTTATTACATAGCAATTTCTTCGAACAAATTATCAAAACGCGTCCTTAGAATAAACATGAGTAACTATTAGATTTATTAACTTACTTTGACCGACAGTTTCTGGTTAAATTAATTTATTATTACGAGATACTGCAAAACTAATCACAATATTAATACTAATATAATAAGTAAACTCTGCCACACTGCTTATGATTGGTAGGCATTAACGTGTTTATGTGCGAGTGAATGTGTCCGTATGCACTTTTATGCCAGAATAATTTATTTGAAATACCTTATATATTGCTGTATTTCGCAACTTAAATGTAAATAACATGCGTATATTAAATATGTAAAATATTCCTACTGAAATATAATACTTCCTACCATGCTTTAAGTTCTTTAGAGTATTCTCGACTCTTTAATCCACCAGATGCTCAGTTCAGGTTGTTGTGTAGTTGCCTGGTACCTCAATAAGCCAAAGTGTCATTCCGGTTGGAACAACTGTTGGAGAACATCCTGCACTCAATACGTAAAATGAGTGTGGCCAAGCTAATATGGATCAGCTCTTTCCAGAGGTAAATTGGGTTTACGTAGAGACAAAATCCTCTAACTAGGACAAAGCGAAGGTATAGAGCCATCGATGACGAATCAAACCAACAAGACCTAGATGAGAAAGGCCTTTTATCAGAAATTGAAAAAGCAAGGGTTCAAATGGAGAGAATCAGAAATGACAACCGAGA
Source organism: Octopus sinensis (assembly GCF_006345805.1). Lineage (NCBI taxonomy): Eukaryota > Metazoa > Mollusca > Cephalopoda > Octopoda > Octopodidae > Octopus > Octopus sinensis. Next base: position 10,163 of record NW_021824665.1, on the reverse strand, counting down.
TACGAAGACAGTGGAGTAAAGTTGTGAATAAGTTTATTCTCCATCAGGAGCGAAGGGCTTAACATGGGGTAAATTTGCTACAAATACTTTCCAATTCCACACTTCAATTCTTTAAACATCTTACTGTCTCCTACTTTGGAGCCTTAATTACTATAAATATATT
>NW_021824664.1:30000-47166 GCF_006345805.1 Octopus sinensis | reverse complement strand
TTCGATCTTGGTTTACTTCTCTCTGTCTCTCTGCCTGTTAGTGTGTCTGTCCGCGTCCTGTCGGCCTGTTTTCTATCTGTCAGTCTATCAATCACTCTATCAACGACGATATTACAACCACCCAGCCATATACAACAGAAGCAAGAAAAAAAAAGAAAAAACAAAGCCCAAACTAATAGAGCTTAATATTATTTCAAGTCCACGTAGAAGGAGAAAGGAATAATCGAATACATCGATCTCGATATTGGACTTTCTTTTTCTTTTATTCTTTTACTTGTTTCATTCATTTGACTGCGGCCATGCGGAGCAGCACGCCTTTAGTCGAACAAATCGACCCCAGGACTTATTCTTTGTAGCCTAGTACTATTCTATCGGCATCCCTTTCCGATGACGTAAACACACAACATCGGTTGTCAACGACGGTGGGGGTACAAACACATACAAAACATAAACACAACACACACATATATATACAACGGCTCCTTCCAGTTTCCGTCTACCAAATTTACTCAAAAGGTTTTGGTCGGCCCAAGTTATAGTAGAAGACATTCACCCAAGGTGCCACGCAGTGGGACTGAACCCGGAACATGTGGCTGGGGGAAGCAAGCTTCTTACCACACACTTCTGCCCGCTCACTGCCTCTAAGGATTCTTTTTTTACTCTATAGGTGCAAGTCCCGAAATTTTTTGGAGAGGGGGCCAGTCGATAGATCGACCCAGTCAGAGCAACTGGTACTTAATTTATCTAAAGATGTTAAACAGATTTCACCGGCGTGATTTGAACTTAGAACGTGAAGGACCGAAAGAAATATTACAAGATATTTTGTCCGACGCTCTAACAATTCTGCTAATCCACAAGGCTTTGTTTCTAACATATGTTGTTTGTCTTGTTGTCCATGTGTGTCTTTCGTTGTTCGAAAGAATAGTTCATGTTCCTTGTACTCGTGCTTCGAACTTTTTTGTTGTACACGTTTCATGACGTCCTGTGCCCACTTATGCATATATCATCTATGCACACACATATATACACACATACTCACATACATTCATCGGACACACTGCCACCCAGAATACACACAGACACCCTCACCATCCACACCATACATACTTACGCGCATACTCGCAGGCGCGCGCACACACACGCGCTTGCGCCGGTTCGCGCACCATACGCGCCGCATGCACCTCGCTCTTGGACCAACGAGACCTCCCGCTCGTTCCTGGGACCGTCGCTTGTCGTTGGGTTTTCCCACGCCCGTCTCCGCGGGACCACTCTTCACATTTCCCCTCAGCTGGAGTCCTTTTCCTTAACCCCCCTTTTTGTTACACACACACCGCACACATATACACACATTGCTTAAATATATACTTACTCTTACACACATTCCAATCTACTCGCCATTATACTACCACGACACTGGACAACACACACACCACTACTACTCAACACACCTGGCACGCTACATACGCCCCACCCTTCCCTCCCTCCCTCTCTTCCTTCTTCTTTTCTTACTACTGACCCTTGTCTGCTATGCCGACCACTGTCTCGCCCTACCCTACCTCACACGCCTACAACACAGACCACACTAACACATACATATATTTTTTGTTTTTATCTCGCCTCACACCACACATACACACACCACGCACCGCACACACTCACACATACACACACATCTGTTGCGTTACCAACCTTGTCTCCACTCTTTTGCCTTAAAAACCTACTTTGCTCTTGTTATCGTAAACATCCGCCTTTCACCATGTGTAACTCGTAAACACAGTCGTTTTTTTTCTCTATCCCTGTTGCCCCTTTGGGATCTTTCTTTCCTCTCTCTTCCTTCTTTATGTTTCCGCGAAGAGCTCCGTTCGAAACGTCATACCTCCTGCTTCCATTTTCCTGACGCCTATTAATAATAACTGTAATTGTTCCATTTTTTGTTTTTTTTTGTTTTCCCGTTTGGATTAAAATTATACCACTGCGCGCCTACACGGACCCCTTGTACCTTGGATACCAATTCCCGGATTTTTGCACCTACGGATTATTGTTACCATTCTTCCTGACCTACGGATCAACCCGCACCCTTCTTCCGGAGTACCGCCATTATCGTGATTGAAAATCATTACCTAATCTGTCCGTTACTCTCAAATCTCTTTCCTGACTTTTTTCAACTTTTTCTATTGTTTCAAACCGTCTTCACCCTTTTTTCTTCTTTGTTGCTTTCCTGTTGTCTCTCCTTTTTCCTGTTTCGCCACCACCCCACCTTTACCTGTTTGCCACCACTTCTCATCATGCCTGACTTGCACTCGTTCGTCCAACACCTTCAATCCCTCCTCAGCCGCTACCTCGCGTTCTTCCCCCCACCATGTTCCGCACCTACTATAAAACTTTCCCGCTTGCTTTTTAAGAAAACCCGCCATTCTAGCCATCTTTCATTTCTTAGCCGGTGCCTCCGCCATCATGTCACACCCCGCGGTTTCCTCTTGAAGTTTCCACGCTACCCCTATTCCTCCCCCTTCATCGAACCCACCCTCGCTCGTACCTCCCGCTCCCTCCTCCGCGCCACCATCCGCTCCACCCGCCCCCTCCTTGACTCCCTCGACCATCAACTTCCCCGGCCTACCTCCTCTCTCCGCCCTCTGCCCTCCACTCTTCACCCAACCTATCCTCCGCTTCATTCTTAATCTCAACCACCAACTCTACAACTACCTCACACACACAAAAAACAAAAAACTCCACCTCCTCCTCAACCCCTCACCCTCTTCCCCATCCTCCCCTCCCCTTCACACCCCTGCACCCCCTCCGCCTGCCCCTAGTCCTCCCACCACCCCGCTTCCTCGCGCTGTTGTCACTATACCCCCAACCTCCCCCTCTCCGCCGCTGAGCGCTCCCTCCTCAGTAAGGGTCTCCGCTTCACGCCACTCACGCGCCACTGTGATGAGTTCGAGACTCGGGCGGACGTCAACCTGTTCCTGCGCCGCCTCAAACTTTGCGCATACTACCACGCGTCCCCGCAGCGTCACAACAATCAGGATTGCCTTTTGAGCTGGGGCGTCGTCCATCCATCTGGACGCCGCCCCAGGCCTTTTCAGTAGCCTAGATTCGTTTGTACATGACTGCAACGCTTTGGTCCACCGTTTCAACTTTGAACCAAGACCCCGCCGAGCCAACCTCACTCGGCCGAATCCATTGCCCTTCGCCACCTCCGCCGTCGTGATGACATTGTCATCAAACCGGCCGACAAAGGCGGGGCAGTGGTAGTGTGGCGCGCGGACCTATACAGGGAGGAAGCGCTCAACCAGCTTCAAAATCCCCTCTTCTATCGCCTCCTCCCCCCTCCGATCCCACCTCCTCCTCCTACCAACCGCGAGTGTCCTCCACCATCCACGACCTCATCTCCTCCTCCGCTCTCCCCCTCACCGCCACCAACCTCATCGTCCGCACACCCCGCACCTCCACCATCTACTTCCTTCCCAAGATCCATAAACCCTCTATTCCTGGCCGTCCCATAGTCTCTGCCTGTAATTGCCCCACTGAACTCATCTCCCTATACCTCGACCGCATCCTGTCCCCCTTAGTCGCATACCTCCCATCCCACATACACGACACCAACCACGCCCTCCGTCTCTTCAATTCCTTTTCCTTCCCTTCCAGCCCCTCACACCTCCTCTTCACTTTAGATGTAAAATCCCTGTACACAGTGATTCCCCACAATGACGGTCTCCTAGCCCTCCAACACTTCCTCGACCGTCGTCCCGACCCCACCCCCAGCACCCCCACCCTTCTCCGTTTGACTGAGCTCGTCCTCACCCTCAATTGCTTCACGTTCGCCGGGGAAACGTACCAACAGGGGTCCGGGGTCGCGATGGGAACTAGGATGGGCCCCAATTTCGCCAATCTCTTTCTTGGCTACATTGAGGCCCAAGTGTTCTCCTCCCAGTTCTCTGGCCGACCCCCGAACTATACGGTCGCTATATCGACGACTGCTTAGGTGCCACCTCCCTTTCCCGTGAACTTCTGACCTTCTCTGCCAATTCACTCTTCCTTTCCAACTTTCACCCCCTCTTCAATTCACCTCCACCATCTCCAACACCTCTGTCAACTTCCTTGACAATCTCTCTCGCATCGATCACCCCTCCAACTCTCTCACTACCACCGCCTTTTTTAAACCTACGGATTCCCACCTCTATCTCAACTTCTCTTCCTCCCACCCCTTCCACACCAAACGAGCCATCCCCTACTCCCAGTTCCTCCGCCTCCGACGTTTGTGCAGCCGCGACCAGGATTTCGAGACCCAATCTCAATACCTGGCCCGCATGTTCAGACTCCGAGGTTACCCACCCATACTCCTCTCTGATGCCCTCACCCGCGCCCGTCGCATCGACCGCACTACCGCCCTGTCTCCTTCCCCCCCCCACCCCCCACCGCACCCCCTTCCCCCTCCTTTTCCACCCCTCTACCATACCCCTTCGTCGCAAGATACTACGTGCCTTCCGTCGCCTCCAGCTTGATCCCACCACCCGCCCCATTTTCCTAACCCACCCCTGTCCTCTTTCAAACGAGCCGCAATCTGCGTGACCTCCTGGTCCACAGCACCCTCTCTCCTTCCCCTCAGCCCCCACACGGATCATTCCTTGCTCTAGATCCCGCTGCAACACTTGCCCCTTCATCACCAACACCACCGCTGTCACCGGCTCCAACCTGCATACTGTACGCATTAGGCACTCTTTACGTGCACCTCGTCTGGCCTTATTTACTGCATTAAATGCAACCTATGCGGGTGCTTATGTAGGACAGACGGAGGACGCCGGTTGTCCGACCGTTTCACTGAACACTTGAGGGACGTTCGCCTACTCTCTTTTTCTCCCCGTCGCACGCCACTTCCGCTCGGCCGGCCATTCCCTAGATGACATCTCAGTGTTTGGTCTCGCCCCCCACAATGGTCGCCCACTTTCCAGGCTCCACTTGGAGCAACGCTACATCTTCACCCTAACAACTAACCCCCACACGGACTTAACACCAGCCCCCTCCTCTTGAGATCCGTTTTTTTTTTTTTTTTTTTCTTTTCCCGGATGCACCACCCACACATCCACCCACCTACCTCCCACACGCCTGGTCACACACACACATACGTAGACCCATCTACATACATACATTCACACATTTAATCACACACACTTATAGACATACATGCACACACTAACATACAACCCACATGCACATACACACACACATACATACATACACACATACATACGCCACATACATCACACCACCACACACACACACACCGCACGTACATACTTCACACACACACACATGCACACATACATGTAGGCACACACATACATACATACCCACACATGCACACCCTTACACTGAATGCACACCACATACACCTTTTTGCATCCAGGCAGCCCCCCCTCTTTTCTTTCTGCTTCCGGTTTTGGCTGATGGGTCCTCGGTTCCCGCGTAGCGGGGCGTTCGAGGGCCTTTGCGCTCGCGCGCCTTGGCGCGCGCTGGGGCTTGTCGGCCCCTTGGGCTTGCGTTGTACTGCTTGTGCGTTGTGTGCGTGAGCGCGCTTCGTGTGTGTGGGCTTGCTTCGGATGTGCGCGTGCGTATGTATGCATACATACCCACACACTCGCATGCATCCCTACCCACATACATACACGCACACCTACTCACACACACACATACACACACACACACATACCCGCACACACACACACATACATACATACACACACAGACATACACCCATACACTCACACTCACACGCATACACACACACACATACACACCCACACGCACACATACACACACACACACACACCTACATACATACATTACACTTGTATACACACACACTTACATTCATACACACACACACCTACACAGCCATACCCTCACTCAGACACACACACACACAAACACAAACACACACAGACACACACCCATACATACATACATCTACACACACACGCCTACACACATACATACACACATACATAAACACACACAGACACACACCCATACATACATACATCTACACACACACGCCTACACACATACATACACACTACATAAAACACACACACATACACATACACACACATACGCACCCACACACACACACAGACACACACCATACATACCTACATCTACACACACCGCCTACACCATACACAAACACACACAGACACACACCCATACATACATACATCTACACACACACGCCTACACACATACATACACATACATAAACACACACACATACACATACACACCCTACGCACACACACATATCTTATACACATGCACACCACACCACATACATACATACACCCTACACATACACACACACACATACCTACATACTATACGCACATACATACACACAGACATACCACATACACACTCACACAACATACACAACACACATACTTACACACACACTCACCTGCACGCGCACACACAAGCATGACAAACACCATACACTCACACTCACATACGCACACACCAACATAAACACGCACCCGCACCACACACCCTACACTCCCACACACATACACACGCACCTACATACACACACGCAACGCATACACACGCACACACACGTATACACATACATTACACACGTACACACACACCTACATACACTGCATACACACCACACAAAACAAATGCACGGACACACCAGACATACATACATACACCTATATACACCGCCCACACCCCTACAACCACACATCCACACGCCCCACACACCTACATACACACACATACATACACACACATACACGGACACACCCATACTACTTACATACATACACCTATACACACACGCCTACACACACCTACATACACACACATGCATACACACACACATGTACGCACATACACACCATATACGCACATACATATATACCCACACACATGCACACACACACACTACGCACATGCATGCATACATGCACACGCGCACCCTACACGCATACACACACACACACGCACGTACACTACATACATACACACACGCATACTACACCCATACACATACATGCATCCTACACACACATACATACACACTCACACATACATACACACCACACCCTCACTCACACCCTGTATGTACGCGCACACACATGCACATACACACACTTCCCCACACCCACACGTAACATACATCCACACTCATACACTACACACACACACACACCGGACATACATCTATGCACACAATATATACACACATACTCACATACATTCATCGGCACACTGCCACCCAGACATACACACAGACACACTCACACATCCACACACATACATACTTACGCGCATACTCGCAGGCATACATACACACACACACACTCACTCACACACCTGTATGTACGCGCACACACATGCACATACACACACTTCCCCACACCCACACGTACATACATACACACTCATACACATACACACACACACACACACACACACGGACATACATCTATGCACACACATATATACACACATACTCACATACATTCATCGGACACACTGCCACCCAGACATACACACAGACACACTCACACATTCACACACATACATACTTACGCGCGCATACTCGCAGGCGCGCGCACACTCGCGCTTGCGCCGGTTCGCGCAGCACGCATACGCGCCGCAATGCACCTCGCTCTTGGACCCGACGAGACCTCCCGCTCGTTCCTGGGACCGTCGCTTGTCGTTGGGTTTTTCCCACGCCCGTCTCCGCGGGACCACTCTTCCATCTTCCCCTCAGCTGGGAGTCTTTTTCCTTAACCCCCCCCTTTTTGTTACACACACGCGCACACATATACACACATTGCTTAAATATATACATTACTCTTACACACATTCAATCTACTCGCCATTAATACTACACGACACTGGACACACACACACACTACTACTCAACACACGCTGGCACGCTACATAGGCCCCCACCCCTTCCCCTCCCTCCCTTCCTCCTTCCTTCTTTTTCTTACTACTGGACCCTGTCTGCTATGCCGACCATTGTCTCGCCCTACCTCCACGCCTACACACAGACACACACACTAACACCTACATATATTTTTTGTTTTTTACTCGCTTCACCACACACACATAACACACACGCACACGCACACACTCACACATACACACACATCTGTTGCGTTACCACCTTGTCTCCACTCTTTTGCCTTTAAAAACCTACTTTGCTCTTGTTATCGTAAACATCGCGCCCTTTCACCATGTGTAACTCGTAAACACCAGTCTTTTTTTTTTTTTTCTCTATCCCTGTGCCCGTCTTTGGGATCTTCCTTCCCTATCTCTTCCTTCTTTATGTTTCCGACGAAGAGCTCCGCTCGAAACGTCATACCTCCCTGCTTCCATTTCCTGAGCGCCTATTAATAATAATACTGTAATTGTTCCATTGTTGTTGTTTTTTTTTGTTTTCCCGTTTGGATTAAAATTATATAGATATATGTATGTATATATATATATATATATGTGTGTGTGTGTGTGTTGGTGTGTGTGTCTCCTGCTTCTCTCTTCATCTGTCCCTTCCTCCTTTTTGTGCTCACGTGACCAGCTAGCTACTACTGCCTTTCGCATCAAGTAGTTGGCTTGACCACACGTATGTGTTTGTGCTCCGTTAGCCTTCAGGCATTTTTACCACAGCCAGCCCTATACTCAACTCGTCCTGTCGAAAGACGCTTGTCCTGACGTCCTGGTTTTGTTATGATTGTTTTTACGTTATTTTGTATTTTTATCCGTGCTATCTTTATTGTTTTTACGTATTTTTGATTTTTTTTTTTTTCGAGTAACATCGTCCGTTTTTCCGTCACCGTGTTGTATACTTTCGAGGTTTTCTTCCAAGGAATCTAATGCGATTGGCTTAGATTTCCCTTGGCGGGCTGCCCAGATTGGAGCAATCTCAAGATTAATCAGCCGAAATTGCGAAGATGATCTGGTTCTTGACTGATGACTGAGAGCTTCGAAAGTCCCGTCTGTGTGTTTTTTTTGCCGTCTTCAAAATGCTTCACGTGCTTGTCCCAGTTTGTGTTTTTTTAAAACGTTTACCTATATGTATATATAATATATATATGTTATATGTAATATATATATATATATATATATTATATATATATTATATATATAATATGTATGTATTAATATATATATATATATATATATAAAATATATATATATATTATATATATTATATATATATAATATACATATATATATATATATATTGTATGATTGAACACCACGCATCCGCTTCCAATTAAGTGTTATCTATGTATCTATGTTTGTGTGTACATTAATCAATGGAATTCCAGCGACGAAATAAGTACCAGTTGAATACTGGGGTCACTGTAATTGAATTACTTCCTCGCTCGAGGCAAAGTCGACCTCGGCGGAATTTGAACTCAGAATGGAGAGGCGGACGAAATACCGCTAAGCATTTCGCCCGGCGTGCTAACGTTTCTGCCAGCTCGCCGCCTTGCGTATTGTTAATAGCAATAGTAAACCAGGACCCGCAAAGCTAACCGCAATTCGTTACTCTTGCATTAATCTTAACACCAGCCACTAAAATGAACATTCATCATGACACTAACAGTAACGCTAATTCCAAGCTTAATTGGACGTTATCAAAGAAGCTTGAGAGGCGGTTGGATGGAACTTCCACTCGCCTCCTTATGAGAGCTCAAAATCTCGTGGAAGCGTCTTCCAACTAGAGTACAAATATATGGGAAACTACCACCTGAGTCATCTCTTGTGAAAGGTAGAAGAGTCCAGTTTGCTGGACATTGTTGTAGAGCTGAAAACGAGGTAATTTCTACTCTTCTTCTCTGGAAGCCATCTGCTCGTGATACCAGAGGGCGCACACTCTCCTACCCTGATGTAATCTCCAGGGATACAGGCATCCAGCAACAGGACCTCCGTAATGCTATGATGGACCGTGAAGTCTGGCGTAACATAGTAAATTCCATTGTCTCAACCACGGTCGAACAATGATGATGATGAATGTTTAAGGACATGTGAAATTAGATTTCAAATGATTTCATCGGGGAAATTCGAATATTAAAGTGGTCCTCGGTTTGATTTGATCCTAAAACATATGGGGCACCAGTTCCTATTGCTGTGGTCATTTCTGTCTATTGCAACGACTCCGGATATTAAGGTTAAAATTTAAGCGGAGGTAAAGAATGCGCACACCACCCATTTTCGGCTTAACTCTAATCCTAAACGTAAACATAACTCCAACCCTATCCCTAAACCTAATCTTAACCCTAGCACTAAATGCCGAAAACGGGTGGTGTGCGTAAATTTTACCTTCGCTGATCTCTTCTGCCGAACCACTAGGTTACGGGAACGTAAACAAACCAACACCGATTTTCCAGTCGGTTGGAAACTCAATGACACACACACGCAAAAATCTATTTATCTATCTATCTGTCTGTCTGTCTGTCTGACTATCTATCTGTCTGTCGATCTATCTATCTATTTACGACGGGCTTCTTTCAGTTTCCGTCTACCTAATTCATTCTGAAGTCTGGCGGAGGTAAAGAATATGCACACCACCCCTTTTTGGGTTCAGGTTGGGGTTAAGGTTACGTTTAGGGTTAGAGTTACGGGTAGGGTTACGCCGAAAACGGGTGGTGTGCGTATTCTTTACCTCTGCCGAACAGACCTACAGAATAAGTACTAGATTTTAAAAAGGAAAAAGTACCAGTGACGGTATGTTCGACTAAACCATTCAAAGCGAAGTCCCAGTATGGCTGCAGTCAAATGACTGAAACAAATAAAACAAAAACAAACAAAAAATAGAGAGAAAGATTAAGCAAAAAAAAATTATGAAAAAATATGAAATAATAGTATTCTAGTCTTCTATCATTTTATACTTACTAAATAACTTCTTACAGTAAAAACAGAAAAATTCATTTCATTTTCTTCAGAAACGCCATTAATAGTAACGGCATGAAGGCTTGATAATATCTCTCTTTTTAAAAGCTAGAAACACAAGAAATAGAACACCAGCACCATTTTAGCTTCACCGTTCTCAGAACCATCAGCAGCAATATAATATAAATAGTCACAAATCTTTTTTTTTTCTTCTTTACATTTGATTAGTATTTGCATGTAAGGCTCGCAATAACACGTTAGGAATTTGCCGCACTCATTAAATTTCGCTTATAAAATGTTTATTCGGATAATATATATCTATATGTGTGTGTAAATAAATATATAATACGTATATATAAAGAATAAACAGTCAGAATGTAGTTTTAAAAAGAGGAACAGTAATCACTGTTACAGAACAGAACTGTTACCTCTTCGGTGTTATATTGGTTAATTCTGGTTGTGGTGTGAGGTTGATGTCTACATTACATATTACTACGCAGACGCTACAAAGCCGGTATGAAATAAGTTCAAATGTCTTTTATATATGTATACCATATATATAAAAAGAAAAACAAACATGTGTAACATTAATAATACTGACTTTCTTATGTGATTTACCTATAATAATATAGATACTTGGTCATATAAACGGATTTATATTATCTGTAGAATTTAAACGTATCAAAAATGATCGAGGAATACAAGTGTTAAAGGTAAATAGAATTTGTGCTTTCTGAATTTCGTTACGTTAGTATAGTTAACTGTACGTACAATCTTTCGCTTGTTTCTTTAATATTTTCGTTTTGTTGACAAGGAAAGAAAACTCGAAGATGCTTTATCAATCTAGTTAAAAAAATATCAAACAAACCAAACACTTGGCTTTTCCATAACATAATTCAGCGAAAACAAATGACATGGACTCAGTAATATTGTGAGCACTTAAAAAGAAATAAGATTTTGTTCTAGCCCCACAAATAGCTAAATTACAATACGGGACTTCTGAAATTATTGGATTGCTAATAAGAGCTATTTAAGTAAAATAATGAAGAAGAGAGGCAATCACTCACCCCAAACTGTCTCCGAGGTCTCGGAAGAGGACTGTCGACAGCGAATCGCTTCGACCGCAGAACAACGAAGTAGACAACAAGGGGATTCAGCGACAAACATACCTGAATGTACGAGAGTTTCGAATGCTTTGGGGGTTGTTTGTGAACCACACACAGTTTCAGAAATTGTAGAACACGTCGGTAGACCGCTGACACTTTCAGAGATCGCAGGGAAAAATGCCGACCCAATGACAGCTTCTGAAATAATAAGAAACACCCCTGGGCCTGTGACAATTTATCGGCTGATGGGGAAAGCATGTGATCGACAAAACTTTTCGGTGTGTGGAAGAGACTGTTGTCGGTCACTAACAATTTCGGACATATCATGTGACTGTTGTGAACCTCTATGCTTTTCAGAATGCATGGAAAATAGTTGTCTGTCAATGTCTATTCCGGACACGTTATCAGGCTGTTGCGAACCAGAATCAATATCAGATATAGGAGCTGATGCAAACCTGACATTTACAACATGCAGACACAAATGCCATACAATATTTACCGGTGAGATTACAAGATATATCGATCCAGGCACGGGAAGTGAGACTGCTCTACTGCAAGAAAAAGGTGCTTATTCACAATATATTGACAGAACACAAATGGAAACTGAAAGCAAAGATGTTAAGGCAAAAGAGGATGACACTGAAACAAATGGCGATAAAATTAAATCGCCCATAATAGTTGAAGTCACTGACTTTGAACAACAACAATTAGATAAAGATTCTGCTATATCACCACAGATTGTTGAAATGCCAGATGAGACTGTTGCATTGGCACATGTAAAGGATATAACAGAAGAACCCCCAGTGGAAATAATAGAGCTCAAAGATGAAGAGGAGCCAGAAAGCGAACAGAGTGAAGCAAGGATAATTGATTCTGAAAAAGTAAGAACCGATTTGCAACTGCTGCTACAAAAGGATACTACAGAAGAGTATAAAGCTGTAGCACCAACATCGACTGCGGAACATGACATACTATCATATCCGCCTACACCCATGTCATCTCCAGCTCTATCAAGAACAGAACTCTATGAAGATGATATAGAACCTGCTCCTCCAGCGTATACAGAGGAAGTCAAAGAAGAACCTATACACCTAGAAGAGACCATTGAAATTACAGAAAAACCTGCTCCAGTATGCGCAATTCAAGTCCGAGAGCCAGAAATACTTGTAGTTGAAGTCACAGAAGGACCACCTTCGGAAACATCTATGAGCGAGACAGTTGAAGAGCCTGCTACAGAAATAGTTTTAACTGAGATCACTGAAGAGCCTATTACAGAAATATTTTTAGCTGAGATCACAGAAGGGCCTGCTGCAGACATAGTTTTAACTGAGATGGTTGAAGAGCCTGCTGCAGAAATAGTTTTAGCTGAGACGGTTGAAGAGCCTGCTGAGGAAATAGTTTTAACTGAGACGGTTGAAGAGCCTGCAGCGGAAATAGTTTTAACTGAGATCACAGAAGAGCCTGCTACAGAAATATTTTTAGCTGAGATCACAGAAGGGCCTGCTGCAGACATAGTTTTAACTAAGATCACAGAAGAGCCTGATGAGGAAATAGTTTTAACTGAGACGGTTGAAGAGCCTGCTGCGGAAATAGTTTTAACTGAGACGATTGAAGAGCCTGTTGCGGAAGTGTTCGTAGCTGAGGTCATCGAAGAGCCTCCTCTACCAGACATTGTAACTGAAGCCGTTAAAGAATTATCTTCACCAGAAATCATTCTTGAGACAGTAGAAGATATTACACCTGAGCCCGTTGAAGAGCCCGCTCCACCAGAAATTATTCCTGAAATAGAAGAGCCCGCTCCACCAGAAATTATTCCTGAAATAGAAGAGCCCGCTCCACCAGAAATTATTCCTGAAACAGAAGAGCCCGCTCCACCAGAAATTATTCCTGAAACAGAAGAGCCCGCCCCACCAGAAATACTTGAGGTTGTTGAAGTTCCACCTTCACTAGAAATTATTCCCGAGACAGTGGAAGAGCCATCCATTGAAGAAATTACACCTGAGGTCGTTGAAGAGACCGCTCCACCAGAAATTATTATTGAGACAGTGGAAGAACATACTCCAACAGAAATTATACCTGAAGTCGTTGAAGAGCCAGAATTTGTACTCCGGAAAGAGATGGTTTTGCCTGTATCTGTAGTTGAGGAGGAAGAAAAGCCCACTCTACTAGAATCAGTACCTGAGGCCGTAGAAGAAACTGCTCCACCAGAATCTGTACCTGAGATTGTGGAAGAAGTGGTTCGAACAGACATTTTAGCCGAAACAGTGGAAGAACCCGCCCCACCAGAAATAATAATTGAAGCCGTAAAAGAACTTCCTCCACCAGAAATTATAGTTGAAGCCGTGCAAGAACCCGCCCAACCAGAAATAATAATTGAAGCCGTAAAAGAACTTCCTCCACCTGTAATTATACTTGAAGCTGTACAAGAACCCGCCCAACCAGAAATAATACTTGAAGCCATACAAGAGCCTGCTCCAACAGTATTTACAGCGGAAATAAAAGAAGTACCTGCGCCACCGGTATACATAACTGAGGTCACAGAAGCTGTTGAGCCATTCGTATGTGTGGCTGAGGTTATGAGAGAGCCTATTTTCTCAGTATGTGACCCATGCGTATGTGTGACTGAGGTTAGGAAAGAGCCTGTTTGCTCAGTATGTGACCCATACGTATGTGTGACTGAGGTTAGGAAAAAGCCTGTTTGCTCAGTATGTGACCCATGCGTGTGTGTGACTGAGGTTAGGAATAAACCTGTTTGCTCAGTATGTGAGCCATGCGCATGTGTGGCTGGGGTTATGGAAGAGCCTGTTTGCTCAGTATGTGAGCCATGCGCATGTGTGGCTGAGGTTATGGAAGAGCCTGCTCGCTCAGTATGTATAGCTCAGGTCGTTGAAGGGCCTCCTATATCCGTGTGTATTGATCAGGTGAAAGAACCTCTTCCGAAGGTAATACAGATAACAGAAAACTTGACTCCACCACCACCAACAACATTTGAACTAAGTGAAGACTCTCATTCATCAGTTATGGTTTATGATAGTGACGATGAATTTGAAATACTTATAACAATCACTGGACTCACCCATTACTGTTGTCTACAAAACTTTAATATTGAGATCTCAGAAGAAATTGACACACCATTATGCAGAGTAGAGTTCGCAGATTGTACTGGTAAGTCAGTTAGATCTTATGACATCATGGAAACAACTATGACACCATGCACCTCCACTCAAATTATAAATACTTCTTGTCCATCTGTGTGTACACCTGGCTGCGTACGTTTCCCTACACATGTAACGCACCCTGTAAAAACAGTTTATATATACGAGTAAGGTGAGAAAGTATTGCGCTCGTGTAAGCCCACAAATGGATCTCCAAGTCTGAGCAAATAATAAATATATTTGGTTTGATTGTAAATGTCTGTTAGTTTCAATTCTTTTAAGCGTGCAATATATGAAAAATGGTTTGTTTTCTTACATTTTACTAGTTTTAGTCCTGTGACTGCACTGCGGCCGTACTGGGTGGCAATATGAACAAATTGAACCCAGTACATGGGGATTTTAATATCTAGAGCATTATTCTATCGGTTTCTTTTGCCGAGCCACTGCTAAGTTACATGAACGGAAACAAAACAGCACTAGTTGTCAGTCAGTGAGGAGACACATAAAGACACAAAAACACGCACACACATGCCCACACAAATACATAGACGCACACACCACACACACACACACACACACACATATATATATAGATACGACTGGCTTCAATACAGTTTCCGTCAACCAAATTCATTTGCAAAGCATTGGTCTTCCCGGGATTGCAGTGTAAGGCACTCGCCCAAGGTACTGCATAGAGGGACTGAAACCGAAACCACGTGGTTAACGCATAAAGTGAAGTAAATGAAAGCAAATGTCGTAGACGATTAAGTAAATCATCCATTTTTAAAACTACAAAATAAAAATATTTTTAATATTTATAACAAAACAAAGGCGGCGAGCTGGCAGAAACATTAGCACGCCGGACAAAGTGCTTAGCGCTATTTCGTCTGTCTTTACGTTGAGAGTTCAAATTCCGCCGAGGTCGATTTTACCTTTCATCCTTTCGGACATTGCCTTTCATCCTTTCGGGGTCGATAAATTAAGTACCAGTTGAATACTGGGGTCGATCTAATCGACTGGCCCCTCTCCCCAAAAGATTTCGGGTCCTGTGCCTAGAATAGAAAAAGAAATATATATTTATAACAAACCCTAAACAGCAAGCGCTTCTCCAGATTAGAGTAGGTGGGTGAGTAACTAGGTGAATTAGGGTTTGTAAGTATATATATATATATATATAGGTATAAAAATTATATATAAAGAAACAAGAACGTGAACTACACAAAGGGACGAACATTTCATGTTCTTGTTTCTTTATATATAATTTTTATACCTATATTATTGCGGCGTACGTACACCCCGTTCCCTTATGTATGTTTATATATATATATATATATATATATATGTAGGTCCCGGGGATCCGGGGTTAACACAGTAAGAAAGGTACTCAATACATAGCAGAGTAAAAATTATTTTATATAGAAGGAGCTTCTACAGGACTAGTACTGTTTATCAAGAGAAATCTTCAGGAGCTTCCTGAAGATTTCTCTTGAATGAAACAGTACTAGTCCTGTAGAAGCTCCTTCTATATAATAAATAAATATATATATATATAATATATATATATAATATTATATATATTATATATATATATAATTACGCATATTTGCCATTTGAATATGGCTAACCCCTAAGGGGGATGCTACTGTAGTTTGTAGCCCCAGGAAGATATCTCCTCCAGCTGGCTATAGACACACTATCTGTGTCCTCTCAGTATTTGTGAAGGGAAGTCATCCTCCCCGTCTTCAACTCATGATACACACGAACTCGAGTTTCAAGGTGTTTACCTCTCATCAGCGTGTGACAATCATGGCTGTCGACGAGAAGTCAGATCCCTTCACAAATACATATACTTTTTCCATCGACACTGGAAAAAGTATATGTATTTGTGAAGGGAGCTGACTTCTCGTCGACAACCATGATTGTCACACGCTGATGAGAGGTAAACACCTTGAAAGTCGAGTTCGTGTGTATCATGAGTTGAAGACGGG
>NW_021824664.1:0-25000 GCF_006345805.1 Octopus sinensis | reverse complement strand
AGAGGAGGATGACAAGGAAATAAGCATATATTCTCTATTTTCTTTTGATCAGTAGAAGAGACTGTCATTGATATTCCTTCAGCTCTCCACCTGAATTCAGTTGATAATATATATATATATATGTATGTATATATATAAATATATGTATATGTATATATACGCATATATATACAGACATATATGTATACATGCATATATATATATACATACATATATGTACATACGTAGATATGTGTGTGTGTGGAATTTTCAAGAAAATTTTAAATAAAACAAAATATAACAGCATCACCACCACCCACACCACCACCACCACCAACAACAACAACAAATATAATACAAAAAATATATATAATTGCTGGAAGAACAGCAAGGAAATAAACAACGAAAGAGACTCAAAGAAAAACCCACCTATGTCTAACTGGAACTCGTTAAAACTAACTTAACATTCATAAAACTCCATTAGGAAATAAATAATAAATTGAAATAAATACGACATAAACACATAATCACATACAATACATCATTTCGCACATGTCCCTCCCTCTTTCATATATATATAATGTGAGTGTGTGTGTGTATTATGATGTATATATATTATATATATATATATATATATATATATATATATGTATATATATGGAACATTTATCGATAAGATATTATTACAATCCTCAATAAGCTTTAGAGAGTTTATATTAAATTGCTCTGTCAATTGTAAAGTTTTCATTGATTTGAAAGAAATGGAACAAGAAAGACGATGAAAACAGAGAGAGAAAGAGAGAGATCGATAGAGAGAGAGAGAGAGACGGGAGGGAGGGGAGAATAGGAAGAAAAGAAAAGTAAGAGAGGTAAAACAAAGCAATGAGAGTTAAGGAGAAAGAAAAATGATGTAAAAATAAACGGAAAAGAAAGGAAAATGAAAAGAAAATTAGAAAGAAAGGGATGGAGAAAACGAAAGTGAAAGTAGAAAAAGATCTGTCGCAGTTGGTATATTTTGTATTTTATTTATGTATTTTTGTACGTGGCATTAGGTGTGTGTGTGTGTACGTGTGTTTGTGTTGGTAGGAGTGAGTATGTAGGTAGGTGTGTGCATGTGTGTGTGTGTAGTTAAGTGTGGTATGTGTGTGAGGGATATTATGTGTGTGAGTTTGTAGGTGTGGCCATGTAGCTGCATGTGTGTGTGTGTGTGTATCGTATGGCAATGTGATAACGTGCTCGTGTCTACGTGTGTGAGTATGTACTTATGTGTGTGTATGTATGGCTGTGTGAATGTGTGTGAACGCAGCTATGTAGGTATGTGCGTGTTTCTATGCGGTCGTGTATGCGTCTATGTGTATGTGTTTAGGTTTGGGTATGTGGTTGTGTATATGTATGTGCGTGTATATATGTAGTGGCGTACTATCTATCTGTGCGTGTATGTGTGACATTATGTGGCTGTATGTATGTGTGTGTTGCTGAGCGACTGTAGATATGACAACGCGACCGTTTGTGAATATGTATTAGTGCGTGTGTATGTGTGTCGCTCTGTGTATGGTTATCAGACGCTTTGTGTATCAATGGAGCTGCGTATACGCGCAAGTGTGTGTACCTGTGTGTGTGTTACTGTATGTTTGTTATTACGTCGCTGTGTGTGTCTGTGAGTGTGTGGGTGTATGTATTTGTGTGCGTATGTGTGCTACTATATGACTGTGTATGTAGGAATGAGAGTCCGTAAATGTATAGCGTAGAGTATGATAAATTGTTGTATCTGTAGTTATCTCTGGTTGTGAATTTATCGCTGTACACACATACACACACACACACACACACAAACACAAACACACACACACACACACACACACAACACACACACACACACGCACACACACACACACACACACACACCACACACATATATATATATGAGTATGTGCGAATGTGTGCTTGTAACAGTGCAGACGTAATTATATGTGTGCGTGCATAAGTATTGTTCTGTATGTTAATGTCTTTGAGTGGCTATGTGTATGGAGGTATACACAGGCTGCGTGTGTACACGTTCATGACGGTAAGAGTGGGCGTATGGGCGTCATTAAAAGATATAATGGTCGAAAAGACTTATTTAAATAATCGCATGAAATTGATTTCGGTAAACTACAAGCCAACTGCGTTGAAGACATTAGCTCAATGATTATTATTACTGTTACTGTTTATTATTATTATTGTTGTTGTTGTTGTTATTATTATTATTATTATTATTATTATTATTATTATTATTGTTGTTATTATTATTATTATTATTATTATTATTATTATTATTATTATTATTATTATTATTAACTAAAAACATGTTAGATATGTTATGTTTGAGAAATTGTTCTTATTATTATTATTGATGATGATGATGATGAGGATAATAATAATAATAATAATAATAATAATAATAATAATAATAATAATAATAAGAAGAAGAAGAAGAAGAAGAAGAAGAAGATGTAGAAGAAGAAAAAGGAGGAGGAGGAGAAGAAAGAGGAGGAGGAGGCGAACTGTGTATAAAATAAAATTTGAAAAGGAGAAACCAAAAAAAAAAAACTATAAAAACCAAGATGGAGCAATAGAAAATAATTGAGTTGTTTTTGAAACGTTAGGTAACACCCTGTCGCACACATACATACTTGACATATGTGTGTGGGTATGATGGCGCGTGTTTATGTGTTTATGGGTATCTACTTAATATATTTGTATGTATCTACACACACACACTTGCATATGAATATTATATATATATGTACATATATGTATATATATATATATATCTATATATATATATAATATATATATATATATATATATATATATATATATATGTCTATTTCTGTTGATATATATATTATATAATATATATATATATTATATATGTGTGTGTGGTGTGTGGTGTGTGTGTGTGTGTGTATACATATACATACATATACGTATGCATACACATTGCATACACATTGGCAAAGAGAGTGAAATACGGAGTGCAAAGAAGGAAAATAGTTGACATAGAATGAAAGATATAGGAGACAATAAGAGTGGTGGTGGTGGGGGCGGGAAATTAAGATGAAAGAGTTATTGAGAGAGTGTCTTAATAAGTGACTGTGAAAGAACATTTGGGAGTTGCAAAAATTAAAAGAGAGAAAAAGAAGGATTTAGACTGATATATATATATATATATAGATATATATATATATATATATATATATACCGCGTGATCACGTGATATATATATCAGATGTTGCTACACATTGCTGGTCACAATGCGCTTCGCATTGTTTCTGCCTTCAAATGACGCCACCCCACTGGCTAAGCGAGTAGGCCAACAGAAGAAAGAGTGAGAGAGAGTTGTGGCGAAAGAGTACGGCAGGGATCGCCACCCACCCCCTGTCGGAGCCTCGTGGAGGTGTTTCGCTCAATAAACACTCACAACGCCCGGTCTGGGAATCGAAACCGCTATCCTACGACCGCGAGTCCACTGCCCTAACCACTGGGCCATTGCGCCTCCACACACACACACACACACATATACACACACACAGATATATATACATATATATATGTGTGTGTGTGTGTATGTGTGTATGTATGTATGTATGTATATATATATGTATATGTATGTATTTATGTATGCATGTGTATATGTATCTATGTATATATATACCACATATATATGTAATATATATATATATATATAATACATATACATATATTACATATCTAATATATGTGTAATATATATATGTATGTATATATATATATAATATATATATATATATATATATATATATATATATATATAAATGTATGTATATTTACACAGATATTGTGTGTGCGTATATACACACTCACATACACACATGCACACACACAAAGAAAATATGAACGGTAAAGTTCGGAATGGAGTGAATCATTGGAAGCTAGAAAATAACATCATACAAGAATGAATGAAAAGTGATGTGTTGTATGTATGTATGTATGTGTGTGTGTATTTATTTATACATACACACAATACCTCATTTCTTATGTCTCTTGCTAATGTCGAAAATGAACTGGAAGTGGAAGATTGACGAACTTACTTTCCATCGTCTATTGAGTTCTTCCACCCTACATTCGGCATATGTGTGTCAACGGTTCTCCATCTCTTGCCTTTTCTCTCTTTCTCACAGATTTTCTCTCCCTTCCTATCTCTGTCTCTCTTTGTTATTCTTTATGTCATCCTTCCTGTCTATATTTCTTTCTATCTACTGGTCTGTCTCTTCTCCCTACTCTCTGTCTCTATCTCTCTCTCTCTCTGTATTCTTGGGAGCGTCTGTGTGTCTGCGATTTAAAGTTGCTACTCGATGATGCTTGGATATTTCATCAAAGTAGTATGAGACAGATGACTGTGATATTCAGGAGGGAATTGACTGCCATATGCAGCATATACGGCTATGAAAGTTTCTACATACAAAAGAGAATTACTGGCGTATTTTAGGTTTACCATACAACCGCATCTTCGACAGAGTTAACAGCCGAAAATATTCCTAGCATTCAACCCAGTCTACCTGATTTAGTAATAATTGTAACAACAATAGTCATATATACAATTTCACAGGGGTTATAAAATGTCCGATATTCGATCACTGATGAAGGTTAATAAAGTAGAAACAGCGTCGTTCAGTTGATTCCCCTTTTACTGACGATGGTGAGGTTGTGTTGTAAGCATGAGACAACTATGTCTGCCGCGTGTCATATATCTAATAAATACAATTCATTTATTGATTGATTTATGCATAGAGTAACAACTCAAAACTTGGATGTAACTTATAGTAACTTTTGGTATGAACAATAACCAGTAACGGAACGGTTGAAATTTATATAATTTTTTCCTTTTTTGCCATTCTGTTGTACTTTAAAAGTTTTAATTATGGTATTTTCGTGGCTCTATTTCAATCGTCTAAGGCCCCTTCCTAGAGAGCATTTCCCACTTATCTCAAACACTTCCTCACTGTATATTTTAAACATGCGATTATTTTGTTATACTTAACTTAAAATACCATGTAGTTTTCACTAAGTTCTTTTAGATCGCTTTTTAACGATTTCGTCCCAAACAAAACTTGAGGTCACTGAAGTGTAAAGGACTACAAACAAAACAAAAAAAGGGGGGAAAGGTGAACTTTGATGAATAAATATGAGAAAGATATGGTATATCATTTCTTTTTTTTTTTGTGCAGAAGTTCTTTGAGACATGTAATTTATTTTAAGGGTTACGCGAGGGTAAAAAGGCTGAGAAACCCTGGTCCAACCTAATGGTTCTGAACTAGGGTCCATATGACCCTTGCAGGTCCGTATAAGATTTTATTAAAATTTATATGCAATAAACAGCTTATACTTCTGCAATACACAGAATATTTTAGTTTTTTAAACCATTCCTAATATTTAGTGATAAAAATATAAGATTTTTAGACATCGAGGGTCTACCCGACTAAAATAGTAATCATAGGGGTCCATAAATGAAAAAAATGGTTAACAACCATTGGGCTAAAACAATGGTAATCAGTTCAGGAGATCAACAGTTCGAGAAAGAAAGCTATTAGAATAAAAGAACTTAACAGGAAACCCAAAAGAGAAATGCACCTGAGAAAGAAAACGAGTGACACATTTGAAGGTTTTGATAGGGAGTACTAGACAAGAGATTAAAAGATCCATTGTATTTTTTGCTTTGTCTTTTTTAAATGCCTGTAATGTTATTTTAAATTTTTTACTGTGAGTGTGCAGGAAAATTTGCATAGAATTTGCATACAATGCAAATTTTTGCCTTTGTTTACAAAGAATATGTGCCGTTATGCAGATAACCATCGCTCAAATTCCTTCAGTTAAAACAAAAATCTGATTTCTTCTTGAAAATCTTTTTTACGCACAATTTTTCATCTTTTTCTTTCTTAAATATGTGTGCACGCACATGCGTACAGCCTGGAGGAAACATTAATCCGAAATCTAATCCACTGGGCGACTATTTTTAAAGCTAAAAACATCGATTTAATCTAGTTTAAGCCCCGTCCATATTAGACTTTGTCTCCAGAAGCCCGAAACCAACGTGGAGATGAATATTTGACTGAGGTATCAATGACATTGATTCAATTTTGACCTGACAGACGTAAGTAAAAATAAATCTAAGCTACAATATTTCTTTCTACTATAGGCACAAGACCTGAAATTTTTAAGGAGAGGACTAGTTGATTATACCGAACCCCAGTGCGCAACTGGTACTTATTTTATAGATCAAAAAAGGATCTAAAACGCTGAGTAAACCTTGAATGAGAATGTAAAGAGGGAAGAAATGCCGCTCGCATTTTTGTTCGACACACTAACGATTCTACCAGTACAACGTCTGAAGAGGAGCAATAGCAATCCTTTCTACTTTAGACACAAGGCTGAAATTTTGGGAGAAGGTGGGCTGGTCTAACTAACATCGTCCTTAGTACTCAATTGGTACTTTTTCATCGACCTCCGAAGGAATGAAATGCAAAGTCGACTTCGGCGGAATAAAGGAAATAATAATAATAAGATAATGGAATGCTCTGATTTCATATCGTTTTCGGAAACATTATTGAGTAGGGCTAAATGAATTGAAATCTCTAAATCACTTCCTACCAACACCCGAAACCAGGTCGAAGTCAAAGCTTTCCAAAGCCCTATCTTTTATTTCCTCTACTTATCTCTCCGTTAAATGTTTAATAAGAGAGCAGACATTATTTACATTTGACAGATATTTGTCCTTATCTTGTTTGTTGTTAACTCAACGTTTCGGCTGATATACCCTCCATCCTTTATCAGGTGTCTTGCGGAAATTTCGAATCTGGATTCTCATTCCTAAGGTATTTTTCGATGTTGTTGTTGTTATTATTATTATTATTATTGAGTGAGCGAGCAGAGCATGCCATCAAAGTGACACTGGGGTAAAATATACGAAGCCCAGTATACCCATCATGACTACCCGTCTGATAAGGGTACACCAGGCACATGCATCACAACCATATGTGCGCGACATGGTGATCTCATATCAAATAAACAGCACATGACCTTGCAGGTGGAGCCCAGTTAGAATTTTCTTCAGATCGAGTAACCCATCCCGCTCAAAAGGTCCCTGAATAAGGTTGTTTAAGGACGTTGAACGAAACACCCATGTTTCCAGAGGTGAATTATTCAAACCCCAAGAATCCTTCTCAACACATGCTATGATGCTCCCCCACTACTTCGCTCATGATCAGAGATGCACATATCGTCAGCCACTAAGGGACATGCTCAACTGGTTAAGGTCAAACAACTGACATGCAAATCTGTGGTATTGAGCAGAATATTTGCTGTAGCCCATCTTTTTATACCGAGACAAAACAATGTACATGATAACACTTCCAATCAGTTAAGATCAGAAGCCATGAGAGCCACTGCCTGGTACTGCATCAGGGCATTTATTATTATTATTATTATTATTATATTATTATTATTATTATTTTATTATATTATCATTATTATTACTTATTATTATTATTGTTATTATTGTTATCATTATTATTATTATTATTATTAATTATTATTATTATATTATTATTATTAATTATTATTATTATTATCATTATTCTCATTATTATTATTATTATATTATATTATTATTATTATTATTCAGGTCACTGCTTAGAATCGAACTCGGAATATTGGGGTTAGTAGCCCGCGATCCTAACCACAACACCATATGCCCAAGAGCGCGGGCTACTAACCCCAAGATTCCGATTCAATTCCAAGCATTGACCTGAATAGCAACAACAACAACAACAACAACAACAACACACAACAATAATAATAATAATAATGATAATAATAATAATGATAATAATAATAATAATAATAATAATAATAATAATAATAATGATGATGATGATGATGATGATGATGATGATGATGATGATGATGATGATGATGATGATAATAATAACGGCAACAGCAACAACAGCATCGAAAAATACTTTAGGAATGAGAACCCAGATTCGAAATTTCCCCCCAAGACACCTGATAAAGGCTGGAGGGTATATCAGCCGAAACGTTGAGTTAACAACAAACAAGATGAGGACAAATATCCGTCAAATGTAAATAATGTATATAATTCCTCATCTCTTATATATAGCACTGTACGAGCAGACATTATCGGTATAACCTTTTCAGGATTAGCTTAACAATTCTTCGCAGTTTATCTCGCTTCTCCTATCTATCTATCTATCTATCTATCTATCTATCTATCTATCTATCTATCTATCTATCTATCTATCTATCTATCTATCTATCTATCTGTCTATTTATCTGTCTATCTGTCTATCTATCTATCTATCTATCTATCTATCTATCTATCTATCTATCTATCTATCTATCTATCTATCTAACTTTTTTATTTTTTATTTTGCTTAATTCATTCATTGGACTGCGTCCATACTAACTAGACCACCGCCACAAAGGGTTTTAGTCGAAAAATGCGATACCAGTACTTATTTTCCTTTTTAAAGCCTGCTATTTTTTCTATCGGTCTCTTCAGCTGAACTGCTAAATTACATGAGCGTAAACAAACCAGCATCGGTTCCCAAGCGGGAAACAGCCAAACACACACACACACACACACACACACACATCGGCTCTGACCCCCCTTTCTTTCTCTCTGTTTCTTTTTCTCTCCCTCTCTATCTGTCTGTCTGCCTGTCTTCCTCTCTATCACTACTGACATTTCCTTTCTCTCTCTCTCTCTCTCTCTCTCTCTCTCTCTCTCTTTCTCTTTACTTGAAGTTTTTTTTTATATAATTTTTTTATAGAAAATCACGGAAAACATGAACTTAAGAATCCCTGAATTTTGTCCCTGACCCTGCTCACGCACACGCTGTCTTCCTTTCTCCGCCTGTCTGTCTGTCTGTCTGTCTGTGACTCTGTCTCTCTCTCTCTCTCCCTCTCTCTGTCTTCCTCTTTCTGACTCTAATTATCACTCTTCCGCTCCTGGCCCTATGTCTTCCTCAGGCTTTTCAGCAGTTGACATCATGTCATTTTACGCCATGAAGCGCGCGCGCGCGCGCAGACACAAACACACGCAGGCACACACAAACACACACACATACACTCATGCACATACACTCATACACACGCACACTTACACACAGACGCCTATATATATATAAGTATATATTATATATATATATTAATATTTATATATTACTTTTTTATTCGCGAAAATTCTGCCCAAGCCGACCGACCGTAGTACATGTGTTGCTGCGTGAGTGACAATCACGGTTTCCAAAAAAGAAATAACAACGGCTGCAACATCATCATCATCAACAACAACAACAACAACAACAACAACAACAACAATAATAATAATAATAATAATAATAACAGCAACAACAACAACAACAAAAACGATGATTATTATAAGGATAATGATGATGATGATAATAATAATAATAATAATAATAATAATAATAATAATAAATAATGATAATAATAATAATAACAATGATGATGATGATGATGATGATGATGACGGACAAAAAAGGGCAAAATGTGTGGGAGAGGGATCGTCTTCTCTCGTGGCTGATGTCAAAACGTTCAATATATTTTTAGTTTTAGTGAATAGCGGAGGAAGCGTGTGTTTGTGTGCGTGTGAGTGTGTGTGTGTGGGGGGAGATGTTTGGTTATTATAGCAGCGTGTTAGTTGGGTGCGCCGTTCTGTTAATGGTTTGGCCACGGTAATAAGCGAGGAGCCTCACTGGACCGTGGCGACACGTTCATTTCCGAAGAGGAAGTTCCAAAATAATAACCTCTACTGACCCTGATGAACGACTTGGAGAGGAGTGATGGTTATGTATGGATGGATGGACGGGTGGATGGTAGAATTTGTGGACGGATGGATGGATGGTCGCGTGATTTGACAATCGGGCAGTAAAAAGTACCAAAGACATATAATTCGAATTTATATGTTCGAGGCCGATAACTTAGTCGACACTCCTCAGAAATTCTTGTTTTTCTGGACGCACAAAAAGCGAGAAACTCGGAGTTGCGATTGAATGAGTAATAAGTTTTAGACTAATCTGAGCCTCTCTGCTTCCGTCCACGCCATTTTCTCTCTCTCTCTCTCTCTCTCTCTCTCTCTCTCTCTCTCTCTCTCTCTCTCTCTCTCTGGGTCTTCGTGTATATATATATATATTATATATATATATATATAGATATATAT
This sequence comes from Octopus sinensis, assembly GCF_006345805.1. Lineage (NCBI taxonomy): Eukaryota > Metazoa > Mollusca > Cephalopoda > Octopoda > Octopodidae > Octopus > Octopus sinensis. The sequence goes on along the minus strand of NW_021824664.1, from coordinate 14,742 downwards.
ATATATATATATATATATATATATATATATATATACAATTATTTATATATATATACATATATATATATACTTGTAGAAGTATATATATTACATACATACATATAGATAGATAGATAGATAGATAGATAGATAGATAGATAGATAGATAGATAGATAGATAGATAGATAGATATGTGGAGGCTCAATGGCTCAGTTGTTAGGGCAGTGGACTCGTGCTCATAGGTTCGCGGTTTCGATTCCCAGACCGGGCGTTGAGAGTGTTTATTGAGAGAAAACTCCTAAAACTACACGTTGCTCCGACAGAGTGTGGTGTCGAAGCCTGCTGTACTCTTTCGCCACAACTTTCTCTCACTCACTCATCCTGTTTCTGTTGTACCTGTAATTCAAAGGGCCAGCTTTGTCACACACTGTGTTATACTGAATCTCCCCGAGAACTACGTTAAGGGTACACATGTCTGTGCAGTGCTCAGCCACTTGCACGTTAATTTTTCATGAGCAGGCTGTTCCGTTGATCAGGTCAACTGGAACCTTCGTCGTCGTAACCGACAGTGCCTCGATACACACACACACACACATATATAGTCAGACAGACAGACGGATAGATCGATAGACAGACAGAGAGACAGACACATACATACATATATACACTCATACATACGTACATACATACATACATACATACATACATACATACATACATACATACATACATACATACGTACATACATACATACATACATAGACAGGCAGAATGTGAATGACAAGGAATTCGAGATTAGTCACTCAAAACTTGTTTAGTGAATATTATAATTATTCTGTATTTGTATCGAATAAATTCTTGAAATCATAAACAAAATTCCCTCCCTTTAATATCTGAGCACAAATCGTACCCAGATGGACATAACCATTCATAGTTCGAAGTTTACAATACATACAAGTACAAACTACTGGACAAATTCATATAACTAACTATTCCTTTAAACACTGGACTTTGGTATGACCTGCAGTCCAATCCACTGGACAAGAAAACGAAAGAAAGCGGGTATACGAAGGATGCTGTAACGTTCCTTTAAAAGGAAACGAAGGTGGATCCGGTAGTTATGATTTTATTCAACATATACCCCTCTCAGATTCACATACTTATTGAAGTGGTCCTTCAGTTTTTCCAAACCCTGTAAAAGAACTCGGAAGGTTGGGCCTCCAGCTAGGCCTTTCGAGAAACCTTAAAGACACGAACTTTGCAGCACAACTTCGTGTGTATATACTTTTACTCGTCTCAGCCACGCGGCTTTGGTCATATATATATATATATATATTATGTGTGTGTGTGTGTGTGTGTGTGTGTGTGTGTGTGTGTGTGTGTCTGTGTGCGTATGTATGTGTGTATGTATGTATGTATGTATGTATGAATGTATGTATGTATGTATGTATGTGTGTGTATGCGTCTGTATTTGTGTACATATGTGTGAAATATATATATATATATATATACATATATATCTCTCTCCCTCTCTCTCTCCCCCCTCTCTATCTATCTATCTATCTATCTATTTACAGGGACACCTCATAAATAATGCGGTTTTCTTATACTTTTTTTTATTTTTCAAAATTAAGATAACGTTCTTTTTTAAACTAAAATATACTCTCCTTCATTTTCGACAGCGCCCCTCTTCCAAAATTCACTTGTCCGCGATGAAAAATACTCCTCCAGTTCCTCCAGTACTGTCCTGATCTCGTCTACAGAATACATATTTTTTTTCCATTCAAATGATTTTGACGACTGCAGAATAAATGATAATCGGATGGGGCAATGTCCGGCGAATACGCTGGATGGGATATCGTTTCCCATTCAAACTGCTCCAGCCTTTCGAATGTCATCCTCGCTGTATATGGCCAAGCATCCTGATGGGAGAACACCTTCCGTCTTGAAACCAAAGATGGTCGTTTTCCTTCTAGCCCTGACGTAAGCCGCTCAGGCTGCTCGCAGTAGATCTCCTCTGTTATCGTTTGGTCTGGGTTCAAAAGTTCAAAGTGGACTAAAACCTTTCATATCTCAACAAACAGTTAACAACACCTTACGAGAGTGAAGACGTTCTATAACTTGGGGTGCCGGTGTTTCCCCTTCCCCAATACACTGTTTTCGGCGCTTGACATTTTTATAGAGAACCCATTTCTCGTCAGCAGTCACTATTTGGTCCCTAAATGGTTCATTCTTGGGAACTCACATTTACTCTCTACGCGTGATTAGACTCGAAAAGATTGTGAGGAACCTATTGACCCAATTTGCTGACATTTCTGATGGCACACAGGTCACGATGAATGGTTGAATGACCAAATCCAAGCTTCTCTGCTAGTTCCTCAACAGTTACGATGGGATTTTGTTCCACCAGGGTTTGCAGCACGTTTTCATCGAGCTATACAGACTCTTCAGGACGAGTCAAATCCTCTGGACTGTAGTTTCCGGCTCGGAATTTCTGGAACCACCGTTGACACTGGCTTACGCTTATTGTCCGATCCCCGTACACTGCATTAATATTCCTCGCACTTACCGTTATGTTGTTGCCTTTATTGAACTCATAAAGCAGAATATGCGCCTTTGTCACTTCCATTGTAGCTTTGAAAGAATAACTATTAAAATCAAACTGCACTCTTCAAAACTTACGCTAAGAATAATTTCAAGGGGAAATTACTAGCTGTTTTTATAGCAAGTTGATGCAGTTAGTTTATCCCATCTCCCCCCGACTTTTAATTCATGCAGTTAAAAAATTCCATTATGTATGAGATGACTAATGTATATATATATATATATATATATATATATATATATGTGTGTGTGTGTATGTGTGTATGTATAAATATATATATATACGCATATGCATACATATATATATATAGGCGTAGGCGTGGCTGTGTGGTAAGTAGGTTGCTTACCAACTACATGGTTTCAGGTTCAGTCCCACTGCGTGGCACCGTGGTCAAGTGTCTTCTACTATAGCCTCACGCTGACCAAATCCTTGTGAGTAGATTTGGTAGACGGAAACTAAAAGAAGCCCATCGTGTATATATATATATATAATATATACTTTGATACTTTGATAGGTTTCGGCCATTATTGGCCCAGGCCCCTGTCAACTTAATAGCACCACCTGCATATATATGTGTGTGTGTGTGTGTGTGTGTGTGTATGTATGTTTGTGTCTGTCTGTGTTTTTGTCCCTTCTCCAACATCGCATGACAGCCGATGGTGGTGTGTTTACGTCCCCGTAAATTAGCAGTTCGGCAAAAAGAGACCGATAGAATAAGTACTAGGCTTACAAAGAATAAATCTTAGGGCCGATTTGCTCGACTAAAGGCGATGCTCCATCATGGCCGCAGTGAAATGACTGAAACAAATAAAAGCATAAAAGAGTTTATATATATATATGTATATATATATATATATATATATGTGTGTGTGTGTGTGTGTGTGGTGTGTGTGTGTGTGTGTGCGTGTGTATATCTCGTTGTGTGTTTGGTTGTGAATCGATGTACAAATATATACGTGTGTTAGAAAAATAGTGCTGGTATGACCGAATGGTAAAGAAATTCTTTCGCAATCACAAGTGAGTGTCTGTCTCTTATCATGTCTTCGAGCTTACTCAAGAATTATAACAGAAACTAGACTGTAAGAATTGCGACGAGGTTTGTCATAAGTACTGCCCCGGTAAGGGTCGGCATTATAATTCTTTTATTCCCTTATTCTTGTGTTCTTGTATTTTTTCACTCGTTTCAATCATTAGAAGAATTTTAGTCGAATGAATCGACCCAGCATTCAATGTTTTGGGTAATGAAGTAGAGTGTTCGGTGAAGTCAACAATAGCGGAACTTTGAGCTAAGAACAAATATAGACGTGATTAAATAGTGTCAACTATCTTCGAAATGTCTCCAAAATATATTCATCAGACAGTGTAACGATGGCACTCCTTACTCACACTCACACACACACCATGCATACACATCCAACCATCCATACACACACACACACACACACACACAACATAGACACACGCATGCCTCAGTCTATGGTTTTTGCATCGTGTGATCATAGCATTCATAAGACTTTTAGCTAAGATGGTGGAATATTCACAGCAAGAAAAATAAAAAAAACATAACTTAGTTTCACGAGAGAAGGATTTTCAAGTCGTTAAACACATAATTCCAAAAATAAAGTTTCTTTTTAATTCACTGTTTTCCTACTAATAAAGATAATTGACTATAATGTTTTTGTCACAGGAGTGGTTGTGTAGTAAGTAGCTTGCTTACCAGCCACATGGTTCAAGGTTCGGTCCCACTGCGTGGCACCTTCGGCTAGTGTCTTCTACCATAGCCTTGGGCCGACCAAAGCCTTCTGAGTTAATTTGGTAGACGTAAACTGAAAGAAGCCCATTGTATATATATATATGTGTGTTGTGTGTGTGTGTATGTTACCGCGTGTGTACCGTTGGCGATTTCCTTTCTCTGTCTTCCCTTCCTTGGACTTTTGCTTTTTCTATGTTTCTGACAAAGAGCTCCGCTCGAAACGTTACATCCTCCTTCTTTCTTTCCTTTCCTGAGCGTCCAATAACACTATACTTGTTCCACGTCCTCGCGTTGTTGTGTTTTCTCTTTGTGTTTTCATGTTTGGATTAACTATATATATATACATATATATGTATGTGTGTGCATATGCTTCTATGTCTGTGTTTGTCCCTCCAACATCGCTTGACAAACCGATGTTGGTGTGTTTACGTCCCCGTAGTTTAGCGGTTTGGCAAAAGAGACCGATAGAATAAGTACTAGGCTTACAAAGAATAAGACCTGGGGTCGATTTGCTCGACTAAAGGCTGTGCTCCAGCATGGACGCAGTCAAATGACTGAAACGTGTAAAATAATAAAAAATACCTGAAGAATGACCATACATTTTTCTATTTGTACTGACATTACAGATCGTTTAATACTCACACATATACACACTTGTGTTTGTATGTATATATTTAAATACATACACACACACACATACATATATATATATATATATATATATATGCATACACACGATTATACGGTTATATGCGTACACACGATTTTTTATATATTTGTATCTCTTTCCCTCTCTCTCTCCTTCCTTCTCTCTCTCTAAATGTTTGTGTGTGTGTGTGTGTGTGTGTGTGTCGATATAGATATAGTAACATAAATACATGCATACATGCATATACATATGTGTAAGTATCTATATGTGGCATACACGCATATATGTGTATACATATACTTTTCCCATCTCTTGTTGCATAAATATTTCTTTATTGCATTCAGTGTTTCTAATTTTTCTGTATTTCAGTTTTTTTTGCCTCCTCTATTTATTTATTTATTTATTTATTTATTTATTTATTTTATGTGCGGTAGAGTGGTCTGTCTTTATTTCGCTCTCCCCCGTCTCTCCTTCTTTGCAACAAAATACTCCGTCATTAAGTGAGAGACACTCGTGTGTCCTATAATAAAACTCACTCACCAATGAACACCGGAAGTTGGACTTTTCAAAATGTTTTAGTGATTTCCCCACCACACTACACACTTCCTGTTCATGAACTAAATTTGCAAATTGACAATTAACCTCCTTTGTTTTGTTCGTAAACAGACTTAAATATCACCAACGTTTACTTCTCCATCATCTTCATCATCGTCATCATCATTATCTTCTTCTTCTATATCAGCTTTTTCCTCTTTTTTATCTTGTTGCTGTTGCTGTTTCTTCTTCTTCTTCTTCTTTTCTTCTTCTTCTTCTTCTTCTTCTTCTTCTTCTTCTTCTTCTTCTTCTTCTTCTTCTTCTTCTTCTTCTTCTTCTTCTAATGCACAAGCTTATGATCATGTGATTGAGACGTTCACTTCACAATTTTACCCAACCGCGTTTGATTGCACCACGCAACTTCCAAGGCAAATAACTTGTACCAATGTCAGAGACGATCAGTGCCTCACTGACTGAAATTTGGTAGAGAGAATCATTGGAAATCAGTCGACCGCCACATCCATCCATCCATCCATCCATACATGGATATCTCACTGGTTCACAAAGAAACAAAAATACCAAAATTACACATTGCCTTTTGTGGATGACTTAAAACTTTAACTTCGTGCAAAGAATATGCATGAGATGAAAAAGACTCTTGACCTAGTTACAACATTCTCAAAGGATGTAGGTTTGGAATTTGGTCAGGATAAATATTTTATGGTTGCGTAAAGGAGGAAAACTATAAACCAGACTAGTAACATCATCAAAGATTTTACTGTTTCCCCTGTATCTGACAAGGAATGTTACAGGTATCTAGATGTGGATGAAAATATATCTTACTGTAGCACCTGTAACAAAACACGTGTCACTAAAGAATATTACAGCCGAATAAAGAAAATTTGGACCTCAGAACTCTCTGCGTTCAATAAAACAGTGGCACACACTGTGCTTGCAGTGCCAGCATTCATACAAACATTTGGGATGCTTGATTGGACGGTTAATGAGATCCGAGCCATTGATGTGAATACCCCAAAACTACTAACATGCACACATAATTTCCACATAAACAGTGACGTAGACTGCTTTTACCTAAAACGGAAATAAGGCAGAAGAGGCTTAACATTGATCCAAAATGACTTTGAATGTCGTATCAAATCCCTTCGGCAACATCTTTTAATCACTAAGTGTCGAAGTGCATCCCTTGACTAAGTTTACATACATAAGGCTGATAACATCATAAGACTTGGAAGGTAGCTCCTTGAGCAACACTCTTTGTCTGATAGCCTAGAATACATGCACAATGAAGTCGCACGACATCTACCGTACGTATCAGATGAAAGGATGAGCCTACAATCGGCAGAAGACTATGCTAGTAGAAAGCTGATGATCTATAGTAACATCGATCTTCAAAGTAGTTTATAATGGACCAATAGCCGGATTATTGAGTGCAGTATTTGGAGCCAGAGCGAGTGCAGATTTGTATGTATTGTTCTATTCATGTTTTCTCATGCATATAGTTTTACGTATAGACATGCGCATATATAATTAAATACTAAACTTCTGGAAAGTTTGACAAACTTTTGCAGTTCCGTATGTATCTATGTATGTACGTCTCTTCTATTTTTTAAATATTATGAAATTTCCACTGAGGAGGGAGCCGGTTTCCAACAAAGATACAAGACCCTATCTTTCGGATGTAGTTAACACAGACAAATTCACATTTGGAACTTGGGAAAAGTCTTGCATATTTTACAGTTCCTACTCACAGATTGGACTTGTAATGAACGAATCAGCCGATCGATTTCTCTTTCTGAAAATCCCAGTTTATCCAAACTCTCCTTTAAGCATTTACTAACAAAACCTAATGCCCCAATTATTACTGGTATGAATATAAATTCATAGTCTGGATATAGAAGCTGGAGGTTTCGAAGCAGTTGTCCATAGATATCCTCTTTTCCTTTGATTTTCAAACAGATATTTATATCTGCAGGGCAGCAAACTCTGTGATGGTACATACCTTTGCTCCTCTATCCCGAACAACAATATCCGTCCTGTTATGTTTACATTTGATGGGAATATTCCACCAGTATTCCTTGAGTTGGTGTTTATGAAAGTATTCCATAACAGTGGGATTTTCTAAGTTTATTGCAGGACAGTCTTTTATACGGATTGCATTGTAAATTGTTTTATCAACAACATCGTACCGCATAGGGGGATAGTACCGTGACGACATTTTAGAAGAGCTGCTAATCACACGCGTGATATCTTCCACAGAAACATCGACATAGCCTACATGACATGCAATTGAACCTTTGGATTACAAGAGCGTCACTGTTTCTCTTATTCACCAGGTACTTTGTGGCAATCTCCTGTTCCTGGATTGCAAACGCATAATCATCAAAGTGTGATGTGATGTGGTGGTCTTGTGTCCAAAAGAGGTTGCGCTTCGTGTCAAACATACTGCCTTTTTCAAACTTCCGGGCAACACACTCATGTATAGACTTCTCTTTTGTATGCTGAGTGCTTTCCATCCAGGACGTTTCTGAGATAAGAGAGCCCAGCTGTTTTGGAGCTGTATAGGAGCTCATCAGGAAGAGAGTGTTTCTTGAGGAGCTCGCTGCTAACTCGTTCAATGTCGCTCATTTTACTCTTCAGCACTGCATTTATGTATTTATTTTTGCTGCTGTTGTTTATAAGATACGGTGACTATGTATGTATGCACATATATGAGCATATTTGTATGTATTCTCATGCATATAGCTGCATGTCTAGATATGCTCATATATACTTAAATGATAAACTTCTGGAAAGTTTTACAGATTTTTACAGTTCAAGTGGTGGTTTGGATCTGTAGTCTTTGAATCATATATGTATGTATGTATGTATGTATGTATGTATGTATGTATGTATGTATGTATGTATTTAAGTATGTATGTATGTATGCATGCATGTATGTATGCATGTATGTATATATGCATGCATGTATGCATGTATATATGCATGCATGTATGTATGCATGCATGTATATACGTATGTTATGTATGCATGCATGCACGTATGTATGTATGTATGCATGCATGTATGTATGTATTTATGAGGGGCCCCTAGCTGTTCTCACAGCACCCTTCTAGAAGAGGGGAAATCTGATGGAAAACCCTGTGGTTTCATGTGATTACTGGCTATCTCATTAGCCTAGGGGCTAATGGCGAAAAATTGTGAGAGTGGTACTCGTGTTGTACAAGCGTTTATCGCTATAATCCAGTGCCTTACCAAATGGCTTGTTATGGTGATTTCATTAGTCACTCCATTTACAGAGAATCTTATGGCGTTGGAAGGATGGCAACGTGTGAAAATCTGACCGGCCGGAAACTCATAGTAATTTATAACTACCGTCTGCCACCTATGCTCTAAACCATGCAGATCTGCAACGGGACTGAATAGCCATCTCAGAGGTCATGGATGGAGAGTCAGAAATGCTAATGACGAAAGTAGGGACCAGAGTATTTAGGTATGCTATCTGTGATAGACACATATCATAAGCTGGGGGGAATATATCTCCAGTCAGTTAGATACTCGTTAACATCTAAAAGCTCTTCATCTTTGTACCTCTTGTCACTTTCAAATGCTTAAATGATTTAAGAACGCTTGTAAATGTTAAAAAAAAACTGAAGTTAGACAAGAGAAATCAATATCTATGTTACCCACCCACCCTTGAAAACCTGCTACTCTTGCTACGAGTCTGCAAAGATTAATATACGATTTAATCTTTCTATTACAGGGAGGTAATCCAGAGCGCTGCAGCTAGCCGAATCGGCAAGGACGTCGAATACAGCAGCGATTATCTATCAGCCTTTCCGATTTGCGTTCAAAGCCTAATGGTGGGGACTTGTCTTTGTACGTGTGTATGTATATATACATGTGTATATGTATGTGCGTGAGTCCTTAATAGAGTTTGTAGTAGTAACACGTGTGTTTCCCTGTGATAATATAGACATTTGTAACGGACATAATCACAGTAACGTTAAATGCCGCCTACTTATTGTGTCATTGAAACATGATTACTTTTGACTGCTTGAGAACAAGTCCTGATCTTTTGACAAGGACAACTATTATATCGATTTAACCGTGTTATCAAAGGCCATATTAATGTTAAGAACGATCTCAGCGGTATTTAAATGCAAAATGGATAGGTACAGTCCAGTTCCCTTTTCTCTTTGTCTCTCATTCTTTCACTCTTCTCTCCTCACTCTCATATTATAAATTATTAATATTTAATCAAGCATTTCGTCACTAATGAATTCTTTAAGCTGTACATTTGTACTCGATGTTGCCGGATTAAAAATGGAATTGCAAATGTCTCCACTAGAGAAATTGTACGCATTGATAACTGATATCGGTTTCTAAGAGAACACCTAGAGTTAATATCTTAATTTGCTCTTAGATCGTTTTGGTGCGTTACAACGATAAAGAAAAATTGATAAATATAATGGTTTTGCTGAAGCTAATAATGGTAACAGTAACAGCAGTGATAGAAATATATGTTAAGTAGTAGTTATCTGCAATATTACGAGTTTCTCTTGACTAGGCATAATGTAATTTTCATAACTGAAAAATAAAATTGAAGTCGGTCACTTCCATCTTTTTCATAAGGGTAATTGCAGTGAAATTACAATAAAGTGGGAATACGATGCAAGTTCATTTTCAGATCAGATTTACTCACAGCTTTCATGACCCACGACAGAAGTCACGAGAAAAAGAGATTTCGTTGGACATGGAGCGAAATTTTATATTTTTCGGAGAATGTAAAGTAGACACGAGATGCAGAAATATCTTTGTTTGGATATTTTAATATCATTGCTTTTTAAAGGTTTTACTGTCAAGTGTGTGTGTGTGTGTATTTGTACACACACACACACACACACACACACATATATATATATACCCGTGTGTATACACACACAACATTCATACATACACACACAATATATATTGTTTATGAAGAGATGAACTTGTATGCATGTAACTGTACATTTGTATCTATGTATGTCCATACTTATATATAAATAAATATAAATATATATATGTTTGTGTGTGTTTGTATATATACGTACGTGTATGCGTGTGCGTGCAGGTGCGCATAAATGCATACCACTAACTTTATCTATCTATCTACATACATACATGCATACATACATACATACATACAACATACATACATACATACATGCATACATACATGCATACATATATACATACATACATAAAGCATACATACATACCAGCGTACATACATACATACATACATACATACATGCATACATACATACATACATACATAAATGCATACATACATACATACATACATACATACATACATACATACATACATACATACATACATACATACAATACATACGTACGTACATACATACATTTTTGTGTTTATGTATGTATGTATGAGATATGTTTCGGGATTCGCGCATATGACAGTATGTGTGTATGTGTAGATGTATGCAAATTTTCGAAGTTAAGCGTCGGTGTCGTCCTCATCGCCGGCACTAACGCTAGCACCGCCGACACAAACGTCGCCGACAGCACTATAGTCGACGCGGAGCATGGGGGAGTAGCAGCGGCAACGGATATTCATTACCACAACCAACGGGTTTCAGCTCAGTCGAGTATAATTCTGAAAATCGGCGAGATTTTCGAGACTGTTATTGACTGTTCATTGATTGCAGTAGGTTTTTAAACTCTAATTTTTTACTACCATTAAGACAAACTGTAACATCAAATACAAATTTCTGATTCACTGGTGCAGAGTTTCGCCAACGATGTGTACGATGAAAGCACACCTCGAAGCAACGAATATCGATTTCACCAAATGGAAGGATGCAGTCGCTGCAGTTCAATGTTGCACTAATTCTAAACGATGGTAATGTCCCCTCAGGCATAGAATGTGTTACTTCGAGAATTACACCAACCACTTAACAAAGGGGCCACAACACTTCCGAATGTAAACACACGCACGCTCACATGCACGCATACATTGGGCCGAGCATGAATAGACACACACACACACACACACACAAGGTTTTACACGCTGCAAAATGCACACACATACTGTCGAATACTCACATGCTGTGACACACTTACGGTTACACAAATACTCTCTTGCGCAAACACACGCACACACACACACACACACACACACACACACACACACACACACACACACACACACACACACCGATCGCACTTGCAGCGCCTCTATTGGAATCACAATAAAACTTACAGATAGTGTATCAATATTGTTGTGAATATTAGGCATAACAGTACGTGCATAAGCATATATGTGTATCTCTCTCTCTCTATTTCTACACACACTCACACAAATACACATATATATTTATACGCGAGTCCAATACGGGAAAATATATAACTGGATGCTATATTAGTTCTGTTGAATAATTTTCTTAAAACCCGTAAGCTCGCAGACGGTTGACCTCTGTAGTTATTATCAGTGTTAGTTTTTTCGGCGGTTTAAATAAGAGTTTTGACTGTTATTTTCAGCAGGTAGACATACTCAGTATGTCCTTTGATTAATCTTGATAATACTAAAACTCTAAGGATGTTTGTTTGTACCTGAAATATCTGAGAAATAGTATATTTTATTTGAATTCATTTTTTGCATACTATTTTCATACCAACCTTCGGCAGTGCAGTACAAATTGTGTCACTTACATAAACAGTAGGACAGGGCGCTACTGCATGGTACCAAAGGTCCCAACTTTGCCATTAAGATACAGGACCAGATGCTGCAACAGCTCGGGCTTCAAAGGCGCACGTCTCTTCTATATCCTTCTACAAAATCTGAGAGACCTGCTCGGTGTGGATGTAGCCTTTTTCAAAACAAAACTAGATTTCCTTCTGTCAAGAACTCTGGATAAAACCTAGCTCTAGACAAGAGACACAGATGAGGGCAGCATCGTCAAACTCCCTCATCCACCAGATGTCATTGATCAGAGTAGGTTTAGTGAATGTGTAGCAAAGTAAACGGCGGTGCTCCAGTATGGCCGCAGTACTGTGACTGAAACTTAGAGGAAAAAAATACGGCGAAAATGATCACATGGTAGATTGTATCTCCCTGTTTTCCTTTTATTTAAATTAAATGGAGATATTTAATCCGAAATCGTGACTTAAATTGCTAACGACAGTGTTGTCCATAATGTAGTAATTTTTTAAAAAGTCGGGAGATAGAATGTCTAGAAGATATTTAGTTAAATACATTTCAATGTGAATTCTTCACTGAGCACTAAATTCCACAAGACACAAACGTAGAAACTATCTGGAATTATATCAAATCTTGTAGTCTTGTAGAAATCTCAAATGGGACAATTAATTGAAAACCAGTTTAAATAACTAATGCGGCCACAGAAGCAGAACATTAGCTTCCGAGCAAATATATAAACACAAAATCGATAAAAGAATTCAGGCTGAAGTTTCTTCGATCAAAATTTGAATTCGCAAACACATTAATTCCTCGGCGAGTCGCCCATTTTTGTGTGTTGTGTGTAATTTCCGTACAACTAACTTGTATACATTGTAGGCATTACACGTACGTATGCTCTTTTTGTTTTTGTTTTTTAATTAATTGAATTTTTCCTACGGGGAAGGAAATAGCTTCTAAGATAGAAACAAAAGTTCCATCGCTTGAATTTGGAGAACAAAAACAATACGTGTTATATATTGAACTCTGCAAAAGTCTTGCATATTTTGGCAGTTCCGTCGATTGGTATAATGAGTTAATATATTTACCTGAAAACACTACCTGTTTGAGGTGATCGATTAAACTTTTACTATTATCACTAAATACACTGTGCAGGTGTGTTCGTGTGGTAAGAAACCTGCTTCCCAACCACCTGGTTCCGGGTTCCGTGCCACTGTGTGACACCTTGGGCAAGTGTCTTGTGCTTTAACCTCAGGCCGACCCAATACTTGCGAGTGGATTTGGTTGACGGAAACTGAAAGACACTCGTCGTATATATATATATATATATATATATTATATATAATATATATATAGTGTTTGCGCGTGTGTGTGTATATGTGTGTTTCTCCTCCCAACACCGCATGACAACCGGTGTTGATTTGTTTACGCCCCCGTAACACACACACACAGACTGACATACAGACAGTCAGACAGGCAGATAGATAGATAGGTAGATATAGATAGATATATAGAATAAATAGATAGTATAGATAGATAGATAGATATATAATAGATAGATAGATAGATAGATAGATAGATAGATAGATAGATAGATAGATAGATAGATAGATAGATAGATAGATAAAAAGAAAGTGGGCAAACGAAAACAATTGAAACTAAGCACATTTCGTAGGAGTTACATATATATTGTTATTAATGTGTGTGTGTTTGTGCATTCGTTGAGTATATATAATGGTGCGTGACTAAATAACGGGAGATTTTTTTGGTGTGTGTGTGTGTGTGTATATATATAAAGTGGGAGAGAAAGAGAGAGAGAGAGAGAGAGAGAGAGAGAAGAGAGCAAGAAAATCCATGATTAAACCAAATAAAATATCACGATGGTTAAAACCATTGTGAATTCATAATAGCGGAAGAAAAAGAGAGAAAGAGACACAAATATAACAATGTCGGTTGAGAAACAGAAACCATTTAACAATAAAATGTGTTTAATTGCTGCAGGTTTTCCTCTGTTTGGTGTCCAGCCTTGGACACTCGAAATGGGAATATTATTTGTTAATTTGTTCCAGCTAAGCTTCTAATCCGTCGAATCTGAAGTCAAGAGAGGTCAAGGTTTAAAGCGTGCTATCGGTGTTAAATACAAACCCAAATGTCTCTCTAACATGGAAGCTGTTCAAGAGAATTTAAATCGATATTTTAAATGGGATGTTCATATAACGCCTGCTATGGCTACATTTCAAGTAAAATTTAACGATTTTACTCCTTTATAATGCCTTTGTTGTTGTTGTTGGTCTAAGTCATTGAACTACGATTTGTTTAGGCACCGATTTCAAGGAGGTTTTTCTTATCATGTAATTCGAAAGCAGCGGTTCTTCTACTTTTTATTTTGAAGGTGTTATATGACACCAAAGGTAAAATGGACAACGCAAAAAGGAAGGAAGGCATCCCAGATGGAACGAATACCTCAAAATATCTTAATGTATATATTTTG
>NW_021824663.1:35000-48086 GCF_006345805.1 Octopus sinensis | reverse complement strand
ATTATATGTGTATGTATGTATGCATATATATTAATAAGTATGCGTGTGTGTGCACATATATATATATTTAATTCAAGTTTTGATGAACGTAAACAAACAAACGGAGTTTGCTTTAGAAGTGTTGAGATGTCTTAGAAAGTTAAAAATGTGATTTTAAATTCTCAAACGCAGGATAATGCTTATAATATAGCCTGAACAGGATAAGCTACCCCTGTTTTGCAGAAAAAAGTGTTGGCGGCCGGCTATGATATATATATATATATATATATATATATATATATATATATATATATATATATATATATATATATATATATTAAATACATCGTCTGTGAGTATGAAATCTCTCCTCATATCTCCAGAATTCAAACCTACTTCATTATGGATGGATTTACATTTTCCTTTTCTGTGAAACTAAGAGGTTTTTTAAAATACTTTTTTAAAACCTGTTATATGACTGTGCAACATTAAAGAACTTTGGAAGTCCGTTTAATTTCTAAATCTGATTTTATAGAACAATCCCTGATGTTTCAGGAGTGTAGCCTCACCCCCTTAGATGTTTTTTCGGCTGATGAGTACGGGTTACTTGTATTTGCTGCAATATTTGCAGCCTTAATAAAGGTGGTCTTCGTACGAAACAATTGTACCGAAATATTAATCCATTTTTGTTGCTTTTTTTCTTGTTTATATATATATATATATATATGTGTGTGTGTGTGGATATATATATATATACAGGGAGTTCGGGCACTGAATTTGAGATATTTTATGTCACTTTTTTCAAGAAAATGTCTACGATTTCAACAACCACGATTAATTTCTGGCTCCCTCATTCCTCCGATTGTAATCCTATAGATGACCATGTGAGGCTCGTTGTTGAGAAAGATAGCAACCGTTCAGCCTGCAGCTCCAAAGCCGAGATGGTGGCCAAGTCCTAGGAGGTGCTCGAATATTTTCTGAGGAACACGGTGAGGAATACATGCACCATGTCTTGGAACCCTCTTGAGACTGTAGTGGAACCTGAAGGCGGCTACATTGGGTAAACTGTTCTCTCTAAGCCATAATGTGTGTGTGCGTGTGTGTTTGTTTATTTGTGTGTGTGTGTGTGTGTGTTTGGTCGAATGGAAAAGTTCACTTCTTCAACACGAGTTACCTAGTCCGATCCTAGTTTGCCATACCATGGGCAAATGCCACTGCCGATAGCCATTCCTTACGAGTGAAACTGGATAGAAGAGAGGCTCCCAACCGGGGTCCACACGACCCTTACGTGTCCATGTAAGATTTTGTTGTTAAAATATATGTGTAATTATTAGGTTATATTTCTACAATACAGAAAATATTTTAACTATTTCTTTATACATCCCTAATAATATTTATATGAATACCAAAGGATCTTTTCAATACATCGAATGGCTATTGGAAACCGATTTAATAAACTAGGAATCAAAGGAGACCATAGGTAAAAAATTGGATGAGAAACGATATGATACACTGAAAATTATAAAAGTCTGTCGGTAGGTAATGTAATCCAGAAGGTATACACAATGCCACCTTTACTTTGCCTGAGAATTACTTTAAGGGTACACATGCGTGTGTGGAATATTTACCAACTTAGTTTTTTCAGGAGCTGGTTATTTATTTGATTAACCAAACAAATGCTCGTTGTTGAACAACGGAGATGCACCACATCTGGTACAAAGAAACATAGATAGATAGATAGATAGATAGATAGATAGATAGATAGATAAATAGATAGATAGATAGATAGATAGATAGATAGATAGATAGATAGACAGATAGATTGATAGATAGATAGATAGATAGATAGATAGATAGATAGATAGATAGATATAGATAGATAGATAGATAGATGATAGATAGATAGATAGATAGATAGATAGATAGATAGATAGATAGATAGATAGATAGAAAGTCCTGGACTAATTTATCTTCTGTATCACTAAACAATTTAAGGCGGCGAGCTGGCAGAATCGTTAGCACGCCAAGCAACATATTTTGCGGCATTTCGTGCGTCTTTGCGTTCTGATTCCAAGGAGGTCGATTTTGCATTCATCCTTTCGGGTGGATATAATACATACCGTGGAGGCGCAATGGCCCAGTGGTTAAGGCAGCGGACTCGCGGTCGTAGGATCGCGGTTTCGATTCCCAGACCGGGCGTTGTGAGTGTTTATTGAGCGAAAACACCTAAAAAAAGCTCCACGAGGTCCGGCAGGGGGTGGTGATCCCTGCTGTACTCTTACACCACTCTTTCTCCCATTCTTTCTTGGCCTGCTCGCTTAGCCAGCGGGGTGGCGTCATTCGAAGGCTAAAACAATGCGAACGCATTGTGACCAGCGATGTGTAACTACATCTGATGGACTGGTCGGTCACGTGATGGTGATGGTGATGGATAATACATACCAGTTGTGCGCTGGGGTCAATGTATTCGACTTACCGTTTCCCTTGAGCTTCCTGGCCCAATACCAAAATTTGAACCAGTATCTCTGAACACTTCAGCATTACCTCTACTTCTTAAGCCAACTTACCTCGTTGCGTACCATCTAGCCATCTTGTTAGAATACGAGCTATGTACTTGCTGACGTAACAACCTCCGCACTAATTTATCTGGATATATACAGACGATTATGCCTCCACATCGTCCTTTAGTAATGTTGAATGAATGCATCAAGAACGTATCGATAATATCCCAACGTGTAATCCTAATACTTTGGAATCCTTCCATTGTCTGGTATTGGATTAATTGAAGTTTGATGTTTCTATGGTCCCTTAAATTTATGCTAAGTGTTATAAGAGATTTATATTTAATTGGATCAAGTTGTCAGTTTGTAGTGCTAGTTCATTAGAAATTTAGTGGTTGACAGCATTCATTGGTTTAGATATTAGCCAATAATTAATTAATAGTGGATACGCGACCTCATACACTTATACATACAGATTCACAGACACCCATTTATATATATATATATATATATATATATATATATATATTATATATATATATATATACCACGTGATCACGTGACCGACCAGACCATCAGATGTTGTTACACATCGCTGGTCACAATGCGTTCGCATTGTTTTAGCCTTCAAATGATGCTACCCCGCTGGCTAAGCGAGCAGGCCAACAGAAGAAAGAGTGGGAGAAAGAGTGGTGAAAGAGTACAGCAGGGATCACCACCCCCTGCCTCGTGGAGCTTTTAGGTGTTTTCGCTCAATAAACACTCACAACGCCCGGTCTGGGAATCGAAACCGCGATCCTACGACCGCAAGTCCGCTGCCCTAACCACTGGGCCATTGCACCTCCACACACACACATATATATATATATCAAATATGTGCGTGTGTAGTATATTCAAATAGATGAATAAAAATGGACGACATGAGGACGTGCATAAGGAATGTATTAGTTTGACGCTCGCTGAAAGGAGAGAGTCTGACGTTTCGAGCATAGCTCTTTCTCAGAAGGGAGACAGAGAAAAGTCTAAAGAAGGACAAGTAATTGCCAACGTCACAAGTGTAGTAATATTACTGAAAACACACACACGCACACACGCACACAGACACACACACGCACATGCATATATATATATATATAATATATATATATATACCACGTGATCACGTGACCGACCAGACCATCAGATGTTGTTACACATCGCTGGTCACAATGCGTTCGCATTGTTTTAGCCTTCAAATGATGCTACCCCGCTGGCTAAGCGAGCAGGCCAACAGAAGAAAGAGTGGGAGAAGAGTGGTGAAAGAGTACAGCAGGGATCACCACCCCCTGCCTCGTGGAGCTTTTAGGTGTTTTCGCTCAATAAACACTCACAACGCCCGGTCTGGGAATCGAAACCGCGATCCTACGACCGCAAGTCCGCTGCCCTAACCACTGGGCCATTGCACCTCCACACACACACATATATATATATATCAAATATGTGCGTGTGTAGTATATTCAAATAGATGAATAAAAATGGACGACATGAGGACGTGCATAAGGAATGTATTAGTTTGACGCTCGCTGAAAGGAGAGAGTCTGACGTTTCGAGCATAGCTCTTCTCAGAAGGGAGACAGAGAAAAGTCTAAAGAAGGACAAGTAATTGCCAACGTCACAAGTGTAGTAATATTACTGAACACACACACACGCACACACGCACACAGACACACACACGCACATGCATATATATATATATATAATATATATAGAGAGAGAGAGAGAGAGAGAGAGAGAGAGAGTGAGAGAGAGAAATAAGAAATAGAACCTCCATAAAGTAATTCAATTAATACTTAAAGATATATAAATTTAAATATATTATAATTAACGTTAAATTCCTACACATTAAAACGACTTTCTTATTAATATCGTGCTAAAAATTTCTATGGTAAATAATATACATTAAAAATACACATTAAAAACGACGATACGCGTTTCGTTACTATGTATATGAATCTACAATATCAAAATCGCCCGGCGTTGCTCGGGTTTGTAAGGGAATAACTATATAAGCATTTTTAGAGAGTTATAACCAAAAAATAGCAAAAAATGCATTAAAAACGGAAAAAAAATTATGGTAATTTTTTTTTAAATCGTAGACTCATAGTAGACGCGCGCTAATACCCAGAAGGTCTCGATATGAATCACGACTATAAGATACTCGGTTTTGGTTAAACTGCACCGCAAAATGTGGGAGTAGTTAGGAATCTAAATCGTAGGAGACAGACACACAACCTCTCTTTTATATATAAAGATATATATATATACACACACACATATGTATAAATATATTCACACATATACATATATATACCGTGATCACCGAGACCAACCAGGCCATCAGATGTTGCTACACATCGCTGGTTATAATGCGCTTCGCATTGTTTTAGCCTTCATATGACGCCATTCAAAAATTGGAATGCCTGGAATGTTGGGAATGTGAAGAATGTCTGGAATGTCAGGAATGTCGGGAATGTCAGGAATGCCTGGAATGTCAAGAATGTGAAGAATGTCTGGAATGTCAGGAATGCTTGGAATGTTAGGAATGTGAAGAATGTCAGGGATGTCAAGAATGTCGGGAATGTCGGGAATGTCAGGAATGTCGGGAATGTCGGGAATGTCTGGAACGACTGGAATGTCAGGAATGTCTGGAATGTCTGTAATTTCATAAATGTATGGAATATCAGGAATTTCAGGAATGTCTGGAATATCTGTCGGCACCGTCTTTGATCTCTGTCGACATGCTCTTTGATCTCTGTCGGCACCATCTTTGATCTCTGTCGGCACACTCTTTGATCTATGTCAGGGATGTCAAGAATGTCGGGAATGTCGGGAATGTCTGGAACGACTGGAATGTCAGGAATGTCTGGAATGTCTGTAATTTCATAAATGTATGGAATATCAGGAATTTCAGGAATGTCTGGAATATCTGTCGGCACCGTCTTTGATCTCTGTCGACATGCTCTTTGATCTCTGTCGGCACCATCTTTGATCTCTGTCGGCACACTCTTTGATCTATGTGGGCACCCTCTTTGATCTCTTTCGGCACCCTCTTTGATCTCTGTCAACACCCTCTTTGATCTCTGTCGGCACCCTCTTTGATTTCTGTCGGCACCCTCTTTGATTATCTGTCGGCACCCTCTTTGATCTCTGTCGGCACCCTCTTTGATCTATATTCGGCACCCTCTTTGATCTCTGTCGGCACCCTCTTTGATCTCTGTCGGCACCCTCTTTGATTATCTGTCGGCACCCTCTTTGATCTCTGTCGGCACCCTCTTTGATCTATATTCGGCACCCTCTTTGATCTCTGTCGGCACCCTCTTTGATCTCTGTCGGCAACCTCTTTGATCTCTGTCGGCACCCTCTTTGATCTATATTCGGCACCCTCTTTGATCTATGTCGGCAACCTCTTTGATCTCTGTCGGCACCCTCTTTGAACTATGTCGGCACCCTCTTTGATCTATATCGGCACCCTCTTTGATCTCTGTCGGCACCCTCTTTGATTTCTGTCGGTGCCCTCTTTGATATCTGTCGGCACCCTCTTTGATCTATGTCGGCACCCTCTTTGGTCTCTGTCGGCACCCTCTTTGATCTCTGTCGGCAACCTCTTTGATCTCTGTCGGCACCCTCTTTGATCTATGTCGGCACCCTCTTTGATCTATATCGACACCCTCTTTGATCTATATCGACACCCTCTTTGATCTCTGTCGGCACCCTCTTTGATCTATGTCGGCAACCTCTTTGATCTCTGTCGGCACCCTCTTTGAACTATGTCAGCACCCTCTTTGATCTCTGTCGGCACCCACTTTGATCTATGTCAGCACCCTCTTTGATTTGTCGGCACCCTCTTTGATCTATGTCGGCACCCTCTTTGATCTATGTCGGCACCCTCTTTGATCTATATCGGCACCCTCTTTGATTTCTGTCGGTGCCCTCTTTGATATCTGTCGGCACCCTCTTTGATATCTGTCGGCACCCTCTTTGATATCTGTCGGCACCCTCTTTGATCTCTGTCGACACCCTCTTTGAGCTCTGTTGGCACCCTCTTTGATCTCTGTCGGCACCCTCTTTGATCTCTGTCGACACCCTCTTTGATCTATATAGGCATCCTCTTTGATCTATGTCGGTACCCTATGTCGACGATGGCCAAGCGTATCACATAAGAGGAAACGGGGCACGGTGTGTCCCTCTGTAATCAATCCGTGCTCGGAAATCTCTCCCGCAGTATGGGCAAATGCGGACTACTGGGACTGAAAGCGCGGATTTGGTTCTGCATTTACACAGTTCGCGTTTTATTTGTGCCCTACAATTTTGTAATTACATGCAATATGTGAATAATATAAGCCCGTATTACATAAAAATATCATAATTACATATTTAACAACAAAGTAATATGTACCCTAGTGTTTCTCAACCATTTGTTTTTTTACCTATAGATCCCTTCCGTTACTGTTTTATTCTGGGGGTTCCCCCATAGCCATTCTTTGTTTGAAACTAGATTTATAGATATTTCTTTCAAGATTACTGTTTTGTTTATCACCTATTTATTTGTGCTGTATGAACTATGTAAATTGTCAGGGAAAGAGAGAGAGAAACGTAATTGTGTTTTGTAACAAATATATCTAAAACAAGGTTTTTACATGGACTCATAAAATACTATTGTGGACCTAATTTGCTATTTTGCTGATGTGAAACCCAGAAATTTTAGATGAATCTCAAAGGGGTTTATGGGCCTCTATTGAGGTATACACAATTCCACTGGTATACACAATTCCATAAAACGACTGACACACACACAGAAAATATGTGTGTGTACTCATATCTACATGCGTATATACTCATAAAATATCTATATTTATGCATATACAGATAGCCAACTACATAAAAAGATAGATAAGTAGATAGATAGATAGAAAGATAAATAGATAGATAGATAGATAGATAGATAGATAGATAGACAGACAGACAGACAGATAGATAGATAGATAGATAGATAGATAGATAGCTAGATAGATAGATAGATAGATAGATAGATAGATAGATGCATAGATAGATAGATACGCAAAACTCACACAAGCAAATAATCAATTAACTGTATGCAGAAGTGAATAGATGTTTGCGTATATAACGGCTTTAATACACGGATCTGCTGTTTACACAGCCTCCAATAAATTACGGTCTCTGCGAAGGGCAAGTTTGTTTGCGTTAGCAATAATGCCAAACACCATTATTCTGTTACTTTTATTCATTTATTCACTTATTTATATATTTATTTATTTATTTATGAATTTATTTATTTTGTCAGGAGCGTAAACAGTTCTCTAGTTCTCGGTGCTTCTGGTTTTTTGAAATACATAAAAATATTAGCATCGGTCTGACCAAATTTGGTGGCTGGTGAACGAGAACTGGCAGAATATTTAAAGAGAAAAAGTAGCTGTAATGATGAGCAGTAAAATCATCAAGAAAACAGTGAATCTTCTTCTTCTTCTTCTTACTCTTTACTCTTTTACTCTTTTACTTGTTTCAGTCATTTGACTGCGGCCATGCTGGAGCACCGCCTTTAGTCGAGCAAATCGACCCCGGGACTTGTTCTTTTGTAAGCCCAGTACTTATTCTATCGGTCTCTTTTGCCGAATCGCTAAGTTACGGGGATATAAACACACCAGCATCGGTTGTCAAGCAATGCTAGGGGGACAAACACAGACACACAAACACACCCATGCATATATATATATACATATATACGACGGGCTTCTTTCAGTTTCCGTCTACCAAATCACTCACAAGGCTTTTGTTGCCCGAGGCTATAGTAGCTTGTTCCCACCACATGGTTCCGGGTTCAGTCCCACTGCGTGGCACCTTGGGCAAGTGTCTCTACTATAGCCTCGGGCCGACCAAAGCCTTGTGAGTGGGATTGGTAGACGCAAACTGAAAGAAGCCCGTCCTATATATGTATATATATATATGTGTGTGTGTGTGTGTGCGTGTATGTTTGTGTGTCTGTGTTTGTGCCCCTAGCATTGCGTCACAACCGATGCTGGTGTGTTTACGTCCCTGTCACCTAGCGGTTCGGCAAAAGAGACCGATAGAATAACTACTGGGCTTACAAAGAATAAGTCCCGGGGACGAGTTGCTCGACTAAAGGCGGTGCTCCAGCATGGCCACAGTCAAATGACTGAAACAAGTAAAAGAGTAAAAGACACGCTACACACCTTCCTTCCAAGCACTGCTGTAAACAGCGGAAGTGAGCAGAGTTGTAAGTCAATCTGTGCCAAGCGGCTTCCCTTTGCGTGCTTTAGCTTAGCTACTTTGGCAACGGTCCGGATACTTATTGATCAAACCATGTATATGTAAGTGCGAATGTATACACATCCCCATGTTGGAACGTTGAACTCTGCATATTTTTTCTCTCGCCGTCTTTTTTTTTCATTCTTTGTTCATTTTTTTCCTCTTAATCCTTTGTGTCGAAGAGCGTAGGTTCGAAACGTAAAAGACTTTTCCATTCTTCCCGAGCGTTAAACTAATACACCTACTTGTTAGGCCTACACCGGTGTGCGTCTTTTTGTTATTGTAAACTTCAACTATATATATAATATATATATATAGTATGATATATATATATATAGTATATATTTACTTATTATTTTTTTTTTTTTTACTTTTACATATATATATGTATGTATGTATGTATGTATGTATGTATGTATGTATGTGTATGTATGTGCACACAAACGTATAAATTCCTCATCTCGCTTTCTCCTCTTTCTTCTTTTTCCTCTCCCCTTTCTCCCCTCCTCTTCCTCCTCCTTCTCCTTCTCTGTTTTTTTTGCCCATCTTTTTTTTGTAGCTAGTAGATTTCAAAATATACTGCGCTTATTTGAAAAAAAAAAAGAAGAAAAAGGAAGAAAACAAACCGAAAAAATATGAAAGTACCATTTTTTACTTCTTACTCAAATTGCAGAGTTTTTTTTTTTTTTTTACTCATCGGCATGAAATATCTTTTTTTCTGTGATGACTTAATCAAGCTACCCCAGTTGTAATAAGAGCTAGTAACACCCAACTTTTGATTTAGTCATTAAAAAGAAACTTCTGCGCTTCCGTTTAAACGTAACCTACCAAGTACGTTGCACGTCATTTCAAAATTTTTTTTTTGAAACATTTAATTACTCTTTTACTCTTTTACTCTTTTACTTGTTTCAGTCATTTGACTGCGGCCATGCTGGAGCACCGCCTTTAATCGAGCAAATCGACCCCGGGACTTATTCTTTTTGTAAGCCCAGTACTTATTCTATCGGTCTCTTTTGCCGAACCGCCAAGTAACGGGGACATAAACACACCAGCATCGGTTGTCAAGCAATGCTAGGGGGACAAACACAGACACACAAACACACCCATGCATATATATATATATATATATATATATATATATATATAATATATATATATATATATATATATATATATATAATATATATATGCGTATATGTATATATATATACGACGGGCTTCTTTTCAGTTTCCGTCCACCAAATCCACTCACAAGGCTTTGGTCGGCCCGGGGCTATAGTAGAAGACACTTGCCCAAGGTGCCACGCAGTGGGACTGAACCCGGAACCATGTGGTTGGTAAACAAGCTACTTACCACACATGAACAACCATAAAAAAAACCCAAGTATACATTTTTTTTATCCCTTGTACGTGTTTCAGTCATTGGACTGTGGCCAAACTGGGGCACTGCCTTGAAGAATGTAGTCGAGAGAATCGATGCTAGTATTTATTTTTCATTAAGTCTGGTAGTTATTATATCGGGATCTCTTGCCAAACCGCTCAGTTACGGTGATATAATCTAATCCACACGTTGTCAAGCTGGTTGGTGGGGAGGAATAAAAACAACACAAACAATGACACACACACACACATAAATACACATACACGTATATATATATTATATAATTATAGCTAGCGAGCCAGATAGATAGATAGCTAGCTAGATAGATAGATAGGTAGATAGATAGATAGATAGATAGATAGATAGATAGATAGATAGATAGATAGATAGATAGACAGATAGATAGATAGATCGATCGGCAGACAGATAAAGAGAGAGAGAAATTTGATATTCATCTGTCATTGGATGGAGTACTTCCTTTGTTGAGTCTACCTATATGTACCAAGAACACAACACATCGCCTGCTCCAGGAATCGAAACCATGACCTCAGGTGTATCATAAAAAATTTGCATTTCATGATATTTTTATAGAAGGGTGAATCAAGATATTACATTCACGTGAGGCAGCGCACATACAAAATTGTTAAGCACGCTGCGCAAATTGCTTAGTGGAATTTCGTCAGTCTTAACGTTCTGAGTTCGAATATCGCTGAGTTCGACTTTGCTTATCATCTTTTCAGAGTTGAAGTCAGTACCAGTTGGACACTGGGGTCGATATAATCGACTTGGTCCCTGCCCTGAAGTTACTGATCTTGTGCGAAAATTTGAAACCAATAAAAGTAATTTGTTATATGTAAAATCAGCGTTATTATGTAAAGTAATACTTTATTTAGTGGAAGTATATGTAAGTGAATTCATTGGATAAAAAAAGTACTTTTTAGCTAGCTAGAAACTTTCTATTAGAGAGGAGCCGTCCTCCTGAGTTCAAAATAACAGTAACATCGGTTCCTACGGAACAGCCATGTTTAAGTGGCAATAACAAAAAAAAAAAAGTATTATTATTGGTTAAATTTTAAGCTTATTAGAATTAAGTAGAAAAAATAAAATAGGTGTTTAACTAGACTGGGGAACTGGTGATGGTTATACAAACTTTTAACCTAATTTAATTAGAATAGGCTGGAAAACGCCCTGTATAAAATTAACTATTTGTAATTATGTCTTAATGAAACTTAATAATAGATTGATGCTTTTGATACAAAATTATGTTACGAATTCGAAAATGTTATAAATAATTAACAGCGAGAATTTACTTGAGTTTAAAATTATTTAATGTAATTAATGCATGAAAATGATGTATTAACTATATTTGATTCTAAGTTCAGAGTTTATTAGTCACAAATGTTTAGTTCTAAAATAGGGCATTATCAAACTATGAAGTTACCATAATTAATGAGTCATTGTGTTATCTTAATGCTTTGTTGTTGTTTTTTTTTGTTTTTTTTACTGCAGTGCTTTCGTTCGATGTTAAGGAATATTATTTTGATACTGAAGATATTTTCTATCTTGGATATGAAAATTACCGAAAAAAAATCGCTCATATTCTATGCGAGAGTGTTAGCGTGTAGTCATGAAAATTAATAGCTGGTTGGGAATGTAATTGGCTACAATAGTCTTAATGATTTAAAAATATGTATACAAGGTGAGAAAAATTGCGCGCCAGTTAAGTAGCTAGTTGTTTGGAGAAAGAATTTCTTCCGATTCTTCGGTGAAAAGCTGGACAGGTTCCTTATTGCAAGCTTCAGGTTTTAATCATCGAATATTTTCCCTCGTAGGCGGTGGGGGTGTGGGGTGGCAAAGTCATTACTGCGTCGAACAAAAGGAAAAATGTTTCGCAGCCTTTTTTTCCGGCTCTTTATGTTTTAAGTTCATTCAAATCCTGCTGATGTCGACTTTGCTGAAGGCGGCGAGCTGGCAGAATCGTTAGCACGCCGTTACGTTCTGAGTTCAAATTCCGCCGAGGTCGACTTTGCCTTTCACCCTTTCGGGGTCGATTAAATACGTACCAGTTACGCACTGGGGTCGATGTAATCGACTTAATCCGTTTGTCTGTCCTTGTTTGTCCTCTCTGTGTTTAGCCCCTTGTGGATAGTAAAGAAATAGGTATTTCGTCTGCCGCTACGTCCTGAGTTCAAATTACGCCGAGGTCGACTTTGCCTTTCATCCTTTCGGGGTCGATTAAATAAGTACCAGTTGAACACTGGGGTCGATGTAATCGACTTAATACCTTTGTCTATCCTTGTTTGTCCACTCTGTGTTTAGCCCCTTGTGGGTACTAAAGAAATAGAAATAGAAATGTCGGTACGTTCTGTGTTCAAATTCCGCCGAGGTCGACTTTACCTTTCATCCTTTAGGGGGTCGATAAATAAAGTACCAGTTACGCACTGGGGTCGATGTAATCGACCATCCCCTTCCTCCAAATTTCGGTCCTTTTGCCTATAATAGAAAAGAATAGTCAGCACGCGTTCAAATTCCGCCTAGTCTGACTTTACCTTTCATCCTTTCGGGGGTCGATAAATAAAGTACCAGTTAAGTACTGGGGTCTAAGTTATCGATTTATCTCATCCACCGAAATTGCTAGCCTTGTACCAAAATTTGAAACTAATATATGTTTCCTGTTCTACTGCTGCAAGCACTTTCAACATCGGTTGATTTGCGGATTTATTTCGAAAAACTACTGTGACGTGTGAGGCGGATATGTCGATCCGCTGAATCCATAGTGAAGATTGCTCTGCTTCTTCCTTTTACCAGGCATGTAATGGAGATTTCCTTTGTCTGGTGCCTAGTGCAAAAGGGGTTTTCTAGTAGATGAGGCTGAAAAGTACGAGGAGAGGAGAGAGACAT